>NW_017304979.1:43847-50955 GCF_001594115.1 Trachymyrmex septentrionalis
CTAAAATTTTCTTTGCAATTTAAAAAAAAACGTTTCAGATAAAATTTATATAGTTTAAGAAGGGACAGATGGTGTCATTGGTTTGACTGTGAAATATTGTTTAAAGGTCACGTGAAAGTCACTATCAATTTCTTAAATAAAACTCCATATATTTCATTACATATTCTTATAGCTTACTTTGAAAGCTTTTCAAAACATTATGATAATGTTTTTCTTCAATCATTAATTTTCGAATAACCCTGGTGAAAATTTTTTTCAGAATTTTTCATATAATTTTTCAGAATAATATATATATATACATTTATAATTTATTAATAAGTTATGATTAATATTTATAATTACAATTATAAATTTATTGTAAGTATAATTTCTGATGAAATGTTATAAAATCTAAAAAAATTTTTAAATATTTTTTAAAAATTGAGATGAGAAATTTCAGAATATTTTAAAATTCACTTGTATGAAAAATTCTGAAGAAAATGTAAACTTCCCGAATATTTCTGAGCGTTTTTGAAAAATGTTGTAATTTGTTTAAAAATTATGAGAAAAATTTTTACCAAAAAAGGCTTGAAAGTTACAGTATGACCAGCATTAGTATTACTTCCAAAAAAAATTTAATAAAATTTTAATCGTTATTAGATGTTAGACAAGATTTCGTTACCCACATCTTGTACTGACACCCACTAATGATTAAACCTTTATCAGGTTTTTTTTAATAAATTAGAGTACAAAATGTCACTGGCTGGAAACTTTTGCACCCCACTGTATGTACCTTTTTATATCATATTTGCAAAAATCAATTTAACGCTTAAGTGCATTGTTAAACACATATACATTTTCCTTAGCTATTGATTGTTCTGTTACTATCAATTTTACATTCTTCAGTATTTTATCCAATTTTTAAATACACTGTGTGAGAACTTATCTATAAACATTTTAAGTGTAAACTTAAACACCTGGTTGTTGATGCTGGTTGTTATATGTTTTATTACAAATAGCAGTCATATTGTTTCCTGGTGTGAAGTAATCCCATATCCAACTAATTTTACGATCTTCCCTCTCCTTTTCTGTTAATTTGTCTGGATGGACCAACCTCAAGTGGCAAGATAATTCAGGCATGTACTTATAACTAAATACAATACTTCAGAACAATGATTGCATTTCGCTTTATTTGTGGTTAATTTTATGTAATTTTTACGTATCCAACGTTGAACTGGAATCCGTTCGTCATCTTCTTCTTCCTCCTCTGTTATACGTAAAACGTTTTGTATTAATTATTAACTTATAAATGATACATATAGATATAATAAAATGATTGCGAATACTGTTTACAGAAAACGAAAGTATGATTATTATTCGGAATAAATATAAATAATATATTAATTGATATATTATTTAAAACTATCTAATTAGCAAATAATTCATACATTACCTATTAATCGATTACTTATATTAAATTTATATAGTACGCAATGCTTATATACGAGAATTAGAAAACGAAAGTCAACTATGTATGTAAAAATTAAATCATTTTATAATTACTAATTTAAATTAAAAAAAAACAATATGATTGGAAATGGGACCATTTATATTAAAACTTGAAATATGAAGCGCTTAACCGAGTATTAAGATATTGAACTACTACATAACATACATTCATTAAAATTGAATTAATTTTTCAGAATTAAATTGCGAGCCGATGAAATTATTGGATTCACACAATCACTCTGATAATCCCCCCAAAATTTTCCAAATATTAAAAAATTGTAATAAACTTATTGCGAAAAATATTGCCTCGGTGGTCTAAAGGCTTAGGACTCTCGCACGGAATGCAAGAGATCCGGATTCGACTCCCGGCCGAGGCAATATTTTTCGCAATAAGTTTATTACAGTTTTTTTAAGATTTGGGAAATTTTGGGGGGATTATCAGATTGATTGTGTGAATCCGATAATTTCATCGGTTTGCAATTTAATTCTGAAAAATTAATTCAGTTTTAATGAATGTATATTATTATATTATATTAGGTGTAGTATAAAGTCATCGCGTATTTTTTAGCTCAAAGTTGTATATACAATATCTTCTTCAATAATGAATGAAATTCAAATTTAAAAAAAGGATTTTAAAGCTTGAAATCTCTACTTTTAAAAGCTTATCACATTTTTTAAGTTTATATGAGTTTGATAATTTTTACATACCAAAAACTACGAGCTGAAAAAGACGAAAACTTTTCTTCTCACTTTGTGGATTTGTAACGTGTCCAAAACGAATTTGAGAAAATTTTCGATTACATATCGTGAAAGCTTGATACTTTTCCTACAAAATCGTTTTCTTTAAATATTCCTACGACTTTTGATTACTAAGTTATCGCGGATTAAATAAAAGAATTATTTTGACTTTAATTGCTCATAACTCCTTTAAAAATTGTCGTATCGTATAATTTAAAAAAGAGATTTTTAAAGCTAAAACTTTACTCTATCAAGATATATTTATATTGTTGGTAGGAAAGTAATTGCGGCTTTTACTGATAGATGTCTTTTAAAAATACGCGATGACTTTTTACTACACCTAATATTATATTATATTATGTATACTTATTGGAATACAATTATGTGTACACATTGATGTACTAGTAATAGTATGCAATATCCTTGAGAGAGTCACTTGTCGGCTAGTCTTGGTTAATCTTTGAGTGCGTTGGTTACTGTTGGTTACTGCGTCTTATTTCACGCACGAGCGTGATGAATCATTTTATCCTTGTTGTTCACCGACATTAAAGAAGGATAAAACGATATATCATGCGTGTTATGTGTGAAACAGAATATGCCTTTCATCTGAATGCGTCCATAAGCGTGTTCTTGCATGCACTTTCAATACATGTTAGCTGAATTTCTTCTGATACCCATAACCGCATTCCTTTATCCAAATTTACTATAAAAATCTGTAATACTAATGGAAAGTTACTTTTTAAAAATAACAAGTTACAGTTACTCGTTACCGAATAGAAATAATAACAAGTTACCGTTACTAGTTACTGATTTTTAAAAGTAACTCGTTACAATTACCATTGCTTGAAAAAGTAACTTTTTGTTACTTTTCCGTTACTTTTTAAAAATCGACCATCATAGCGGAAAGGCCTTTCTACTTTCAAGCGCTATGCATTATCAGAGAAACCTTTTAACAGCAATATGCGAAAAATTAGTTATATTACGAAATATTATCAAAATTTGGATAATTACAGAAAACATTCGAAATATTCTTTCTATTTACGTAATTTTCCAAAATAAGATATATTTACACAATAAAAGCAAATTTATATAATTTTTGTAGAATTATATAATTTCCGTAACATAGCATAATTTTTTTTGATATTTATAGAAATAATTATGTAATATTTATATATATATTATATGTGTGAATTTATGAAATTTTTACTCACAGTGTGAATGGCTTGTGTCGTATCATGTTCAATTGTGTGTAAAGTGACGATAAAGGTAACTGTAAAATACGTTACTGTTAAATAGGTAACTAAAATAGGTAACTGTAAAATACGTTAGAAAGAAAAACGTAACGTTACCAGTAAGTAGCAGTTACAGTAAAGTTACTAAAACAGTAACTTGTAAAATGGCCAAATATGCAGCGCGTACGCAACGCATATTTGGCCATCATAGACTTCACTGAACGATTGACCGTCTACTTCACCCTGATAATGTTCGTCTTAATGGGAAACAATTTGACTGCCGATGTGACCTATGAAATGTCGACATACTTTAACATACTTCAATTCGTTGTCGCGTACTTTTCGCAAGGGCTGTTGGGTGAATCAATAGTGTCATTCAGTCGATTGGAGGTATACATATGTTATCATATTATTTTATAATTTACGGTGAACTTAAATCTACAATCATTCTTATATCTCTATTGGCACGTACTTGTTGAAGTGTGCTTAATTTTTATAGGATTTTTTGCTGATGGACGAAGTGAATACGAGACATTTCTCAGAGAACACGCCGCAGTTGCAGTTTAAATCTCAGAAACCAAAGGAAAAAACTAATGCAGAGAATCAAATAGACAGGTACATCTCGAAAAACGGGAGTATCTGTCTGAACATTAAAGATTATCTGATCTTCCGGTATACGTAAAGCTTCAGCGAGTTTCCGCCAATTGGATCAGTGGCCAATTGCCGCCGACTTTGTGCAATATTAATATAACTATCAAGGTCAATTGTGTGCTGTAGTCGGTGCAGTGGGCTCCGGTAGATCGTCTATATTACATTTACTATTGAAAGAATTAAATTGCTCAATTTCGACCAAAAACAGCATCGCATTAACATTGCAATTTTTGACCAAAAATAACACACTAATGATGCCGCAGCCACCGTATTCCCCAGATCTGGCCCCCTGTGACTTTTTCTTATTCCCGAAACTGAAGAGGCCCATGAAAGGACGACGCTACGCTACGATTGAGGAGATAAAGACGGCATCGAAGGAGGAGCTGAACAAGATCACAAAAAATAATTTTTTGAAGTGCTTCGAGGATTGGAAAAAACGTTGGCACAAGTGTATAATATCTGATGGGGATTACTTTGAAGGAGACAAAATAGATATTCATGAATAAATAAATAATTTTTGAAAAAACACAAAATTCGCGATACTTTTTGAACAGACTTCGTATATTGTTTGACCAGTCCTATGATATGGCTAGATACATGCAGATAATTTTCATAGTCCAAAGTAATTGTTGCGGTTATTGTACAATGTTTATATATTCCTGTGCTATTGCACGTTAGAATCAGGAATTTTTTACGTGACTGGTAATAATTCTTACAATTAGATCTTTCAAATCTTACGCATCAATCATTAAACATGAATTACGTCTTTGTGACTAGATATAAAAGAAGATATATTTTAGCAAGGATTATGAATTTTTTTGAATCTTTAATCTATATGTGATTCCATTTAAATAAAAGAAGAATGTCTATTTCCTAATTTTGAAATTTTTAATATTCTTTAAAGTTTCTTTTTGATCAATTGGCAAATGTTTCAGGTAGCAAATGTATGATGAAGGATTTTCGACAATTTCCGCAGGGAGACATGACAATGGTCGTCGATAGAGGTGTATTTTTGTCTGGTGGTCAAAGAACGCTAATCAATTTCGCGAGGGCAGTTTATAGACAAGCGGATGTCTATTTGCTCGACGATCCCTTGATCGCAGTGGTTACTCGTGTTGCTAGGCGTCTCTATGGAAAGTGCATCATCGAATATCTTCACGGCAAGACGAGGATACTTGTCATACATCAATTGCAATTCCTTAAAAGGGTGCATCACGTTGTCGTACTGGATCGAGTGAGTAACATAGAATATTCTTTAGTTATATCTTAATTTAAAATTAAATTAATTTTAAAATTAAATTTTTAATTTTAAAAGTTTGACTATTTAATTTGTTTTAAAAGTAAATAACTGAGATATAATAATGACAAAAGCAAATTGAATTTATTACTAAATGAATATTAAAAAAATTTTTTTTATCGTTATGAAGACATAATTTTATTAATAACACATACAAATTAGATAATTTCATAATAAAAATTAATAAATAATAAGATTTTTTAAATCAAAAATGGCAAAAATTTTTAAACATTTAATTTACATGTAAATTACATATAATTAATTAAAAGATGAAGGTTTGAATATTTTTTGAATTAAATATCCTAATTTTGTTTTCTAAAGGTTTCGTGAAAATGCAAGGAAATTATAACGAATTAGTACAATCAAATAAAGATTTCATTGGAATGTTGGACAATTTGAACTAAGCGGAGAGAAAGAAAGGGAATATGAGAAGAGCTTCGGAAATGTCTAAGAGAATTACAATAACGAGGCAAATATCAAGATTATCGACTACAAGTTCCATCCTTGTAAGATGATCACTCGTTATTTATAATAAAAAAATATAGAAACTGAAAAAAATATATTTTACATTAGATTTGTTTAATAGATAGCACAAAAAATAAAAATGTAAATAAATATAGAAAAAAGGGACATAAATAAGAATAAAAATACAAAATAATTTTATAAAATATCTGTATTTTTGCGCATAAAAGATTTCTAATATACTTTCACTAAATATTATCAATTAATAAAGCGCGGAAAAAGTTTTTAAATTATTATAATATAAGATTAAAAAAAAATTAAATATTCTTCAAATATTTATATATTTTCTTAACATTATTTTCTTTGTTTTTGAATAATTCAAATTGAATTAACTTCATCAGATTATATCTATTATGAGAGATAAATTCAAGTAATAAGATGATTATTTTGCCATCATGCAGCACTCGGACACTGATTATTCGGATTATGTGGAGAACAGCCCGGAAGATGTCGGCACACGGTCGAGTAGCCGGCAGATTATACAAGGAATATCTGCATAACGATGGCAATAATTTCACGCTATCCATATTGCTGATGACTTTCATCATCAGTCAGATCGCCACTACCGAGAATGATTACTGGCTATCATACTACGAAGTATCTTGGAGGATGTTAGGCGTATTAAAAATACTAGTGACGTAAAACAATTCGCGAACATGTACAATAATAGTTTCTTTGGGTCGATCTTCATGTTGAACCCGGACGGTCTGCTGAGCACTATGGATGCCATACACGTTTACACATTTTACATCATCGTCTGCATCGCTACTACATTATTTCGCAGCTTTCTTTACATGAAGGTCTCTATGAACTCGAGTAGTAACCTTCACAACATCATGTTCTTCAATCTGCTGCAGGCGTGCATGTCCTTCTTTTACAACAATCCTTCCGGTGAGTAACAGTTACGAAATCCGATAGTCGTCTTAACTACTCTACAGAGACATTCAGAAACATTTTTTTATGACAATTTTTTAAAATATTTTTAAGGTAATTTTTAGAATATTTCATAATTTTTATATAATAATAAAATTTTTTAGAAAAATTTTTTAATTTTTTAATGAATTGAGACTTTTTAGAAATATTGAGAAATTTTGTAACTTTTCTAAATTTTTTTAGAAATAGAAATGTAAATTCTGAAATAGAATTTATAAAGTTTATTTTATTATTTCCAAAGAAAAAA
>NW_017304979.1:51099-55699 GCF_001594115.1 Trachymyrmex septentrionalis
AGAGTTTCCAAAACGTTAATTCCGAATACAGAAAATCAGTATACGAGTACTCGTATTTTTGTCGAGTGTGATATTATTAAATTGTAATGATCGCTATAGCTATCCATAAAAAAATAAAGCTTAACGATAATGTAAATCTTTTTTTGCACATATTTATGATATCAAAGATACAAATTATCGATTAAAATTGATTAATTTTGTTTTATAATATTATATTATATTTATGTAACTTATGCCAATTGTATTAATTAAAAGCCATTCTAATTATAAGCTCGAAATAAGCCACGACTCTGTTTAACTTGTTTAACAAGTATACGAGTTCTAACTCTAATAATTACCGGTTCCTGGACTTGTAATTTTTTTTTTAATTTTTTCTAAGGATTTCATAAAGATGAAAACAGCTACAATTTAGAAGAACTAATTAGTAGAATTAAATAAGCTTTTAGTTTCAATCCTTATTTCTGCGTGTGATTCTTTTCCTCATTCTTCAAACTATTGTAAGTTCTTTATACTACAGGCAATGTAGCCGGCAGCAAAGTAGGTCTAGCAATACCGCAGTCATTGATCCTAATCGTTTGTCTACAATACACCATAAAACAGTTTCTCGAGTCGGTCTCAATGATGACCTCCGTGGAAAGGATTCTTCAGTACACGAACCTTCCTAAGGAGAAACCTATTACCTCGGACAATCCATCGCCACCTACATAGCAATCCCAAGAACAATTGATCTTGAAGAATGTCAACATGAAATATCATATGGATGATCCACCAGTTTTGAAAGTATAAAATAAACCGACTGTTCATTCTAACAAACATTATTTGTGTTTTAACACGTAATCGGGCTTTACAGAATTTGAACGTATCCATCGAGCCTGGTTGGAAAGTTGGGATAGTTGGACGAACTGGTGCTGGCAAGTCTTCCTTAATCTCAGCGCTCTTTCGTTTGTTCAATGAAGGTTTAGAAGGCGAAGTCAAAATCGAGACACAAGAACGGTGGGCCTGAGTGAATTGCGCAACATCTCCATTATATCATAGAAACCTGTGCTCTTTTCTGAGAGTTTACGTTACAATCTGGATCCGTTTAATCAGTACGATGATTTGAAGCTGTGGGAGGTGTTGCGGCAAGTCGAGCTGAATGATGTCACGCTGGACCACGATATCTTCTCTGGTGGTTATAACTTCAGCGTCGGTCAGAGGCAAATCATTCGAGGTCTAGCTATTAAATAACGAGACTACGCGCGCAGAAGGCGTCCTAGAGGGGTAGGGTGGGAAACGAATGCAGCGTTGGATAGCTGGAAGTGTCTACTATTCCAGTACGAAAACACGTTTTTGTCGCAGTAGTAGTATTTTTTCTATAGAGGTTAGAAACGAACTTGTTTTTTTCTCGTGCCGATAACAATGTGTGACGAAAAACACGAGCAACGGATCAATGTGAAATTTCTCGTTAAATTAAAAAAAACTCCGACTGAGTGCTATAAGTTGTTGAAAGAGGCCTATGGTGAGAATTCTCTATCTCGTGCGCGTGTTTTCGAATGGTATAAACGGTTTTCTGAAGGCCGAGAGAGCACCGAAGATGACCAACGTCCAGGTCGACCTGTCTCTGTTTCAACTCCGCAAACAGTGACCAAAATCAATGAAATTGTGCGCGGAGATCGTCGTATGAGCATTCGGATGATTGCTGAGACTGTAAACGCCGATAAAGAAACTGTCAGAAAAATTTTACATGACGAATTAAACATGAAGAAAGTCTGTGCGAAGTTGGTCCCAAAAAATTTGACCCCTGACCAAAAGCTCGTCCGTCAACAGATCTGCTCAGATTTTCTTGAGAGGTTAGATGAAGAGCCTGAATTGATGGAAAACATCATCACTTGCGATGAAACCTGGATATTCCAATACGATGTTGAAACTAAGCGGCAATCCATGCACTGGAAAACTCCTGCATCGCCAAGAATGAAAAAAGCAAGGATGTCGAAATCAAAATTTAAAGCCATGCTAATCGTTTTTTTCGACATCAACGGCATCGTGATGACTGAATGGGTTCCAGAGGGTCAAACTGTAAACCAAACTTACTATTTGACAGTTTTGGCAACACTGCGAGAGCGAGTTCGTAAGAAACGGCCGGAGTTGTGGAAAAACAAGTCGTGGATCTTACACCAGGACAACGCACCTGCCCATAACGCGTTGTCTGTGAAGCGTTATTTAGCCGCTAGAGGCACTCCAGTGCTCGAACACGCGCCGTACTCGCCTGATTTAGCACCCTGTGACTTTTTCCTGTTTCCGAAGATCAAGTCTGCCTTAAAAGGAACCCGGTTCGAGTCGATGGAAAAGGTGAAGCGAAAATCGGCGGAGCTCCTAAATGCTCTTACAAAAGAAGACTTCCAGCATTGCTTTGACCAATGGAAAAAACGAATGGAACGGTGTGTGGCGAGGGGAGGGGAGTACATTGAAGGGGAGCATTCAATTGTAGAATAATTTTAAAAATAAAACTCTTTTTCATAAGCAGTCTCGTTATTTAATAGCCAGACCTCGTATGTCTGGTCAGAGCCATCTTTGGAAACAATCGCTTGCTCGTTCTCGATGAAACCATGGCCAACATTTATCCTCATTGAGTCGTTACGAGTCTTTAGGATTGTATTTAAATATCATTTGGTGAAGACAATAAATTTGATTGATTAATTATATATTAATAAATAAGAGAGAGAGGGTGAGGGGGAGGGGGGAGAGGGGAGAGAGAGAGAGAGAGAGAATTTTAAATCTTAACATGTTTATAAATTTGAAACTCTATTTCTAGCACGGATGCTTTAATTCAGGATATAATAAGGAGCAGTTTTTTAAAGAATGCACCGTTATCATGACTGCACATTGTTTGAATACGATTATAGATAGCAATCGGATCATTGTGATGGAGAACGGTTCTATCGTGATAGGTTTTTCCGTTTTGACAATTAAAGTGTGAATGGGTTAAGAAGAATATTGATTTTGTAAAACAAAATTAAGAGATATAATTTTCTATGTAACTATCTAAAAAGTTTGTTCATAATAATTTTGATTAAAAGCATGATCAGTTCAATTTTTGAAAGATATTTAGAATAAAATTTATTCTAAAAAGTAAAATTTTATTCTTTATAAGGTTAAATATTGGGTTATTCTTATTCAAGACCAATTTAATTTTTACTCTTTACAGAGAAAATTTACTTCAAATTATTTAGAAAATTTAAAATTGATTTTTTATTATTAACAATATACTTTTTCCTGAAAATTCAATGTTAGGTATATAAAGAATAACGAGCTTTTTGGAAAATTTCGTAATATTCTGAAGAAAAGTCTTTATATGCATTTGTGATAATTAGAATTATTATGTGAATAGGAATTTGGTTGCCCATATGAGCTGTTACATGACAAATCAAATGGTTACTTTTCACAATTGGTGGAGAAGACGAGCAATCAGATGGCGCAAAGTCTTTTAGAACAGGCGAAGAAGGCTTACGAGAAGAATAACGATCATTGTGATTTGAATTTGTCGGCACAAAATACTGAGTGTGAGAGCGACACCACGCTTAAAGAACAGACCACTTTATAGATTTTCTATTTCTAAAAATGTTATACTACTTCTAAAAATATTATATATATACTATATATTGTACACAAAGTTATTTATATACAACGACTTATAAAACTGATCAACCCATGCCATTGGAAATTTTATTTTGAGAATTCGTGAATTAAAATATCTATTACAATTTAACATTATATTTATTTCATTATGTATTATTAAAAAGTCATTTTCGTTTATGCCTTTTTTGGATCAATTATTATAGTTACATTATGTATTACATTTATTCTGTTCTATGAGTCATTGCATGTAACTTTATAATATATACGTATATTTATACGTATTTTCTTATGTCAGTTAGTACACGATCAAATTTAAAAAGATAGAATAAAACAAAGAAGAGAACTATACTACGAAGATAACGTATAGTAACTCGAGAATAAGACGTAACTGTATGTTTAGTATTATTTGCTAACTTCTAATAATTTCAGTTTTATTTACTGCCCCATAATTACGTAGGCTGCTGGAAAAGTTTCTGCAAACAATCTGAAAAAAAAACATGTAAAATTCGGTAAATGGCTTTATTGCTTTTCGAAGTATTCGCCTTTAAGATCGATACATTTTTGCATATGCTTGAACCAATTTTCGAAGCATTTTTTCTACTCTAAGGCTGTAACCTCAGAAATCAGTATACGAAATGTTTCAACAGCTGCTTCAGGCGACTCAAGTCGCTCACCACGCATCTTATTTTTAATGTTTGGGAACAAAAAGAAGTCATTATGTGATAAATTAGGTGAATACGGACAATGAGTCATCAATTCGACATTATTATTGGATAAAAAATCAACGGTTTGATGTGCTGTATGACAGCTGGCGTTGTCATGATGAAGGATGATGCGACGATTTCGGTTTGTTCTACGCAATTCATTTATGACTTCTGGCAAACAAATTGTTGTATACCAATCAGTATTTACAGTCCTTCGATCCTCTAAAGCCACGGTTGTCACATGTCCGATATAACCGAAGAAACAAGCAATCATTTGCTTG
>NW_017304979.1:55799-57889 GCF_001594115.1 Trachymyrmex septentrionalis
ATTTCTTTGCTCCATTTAACACGAGCCTGTTTTTGAGCTTCGGTCAAATTTTGTGGGATCCAACGATTGCAAAGTTTCCGTACGCTCAAGTGAGCATGTAAAATCGTATGTATTGCTTTCATGTCAATGCCTATGGATGCCTGAATCTCGCGGTATGCCGGTCTCGTTCAATCATTTCACGCACAGCATCAACATTAGTGGTAACAACAGACATGGATGGACGATCTTCACGGAATTCATCACTAAGAAAGGTACTTCCACGCTGGAATTCGGCAAACCAATTATAAACAGTCCTATTGGATGATGCTTCATCCCCAAAAGCCAAATGAAGTCGATCGAGGCATTGTTTCGGAGTTAGATTACATTTGTAATCATAAAAAATCATTGCCCGAAAATTTTCACGCGAAATTTCCATTTTCTTACAAAATAACTTCTTTTAAAATACGATGCAAACAAAATTAGTTGGCTTGGGTACGAACTGTCAATTGAATTATAGGTTAAAAACGTCTAATTTTATAGATATGATAGTAGCAGAACGTTGGCGCTATGGGAAGTAGTAGATTGCAGAAACTTTTCCAGCAGCCTACGTATAACGCAAATGTGTCATATCTATTGTAAAGACCGATTAGAATTAAATATGTTATTTTTTTTATTATTCTTGTCAGCGTATGACAAAATAAAATGTGATAAATACTTATCTCTTATATGAAATCTTGACTCTTATATTGTATAATATAAAAACATTTTTTAGTATGTATTTATGTATTTAAAGTTTATTTTTATCTTTCGTTTAATTATTTTTCAAATTTATTCTTGACATATTATTGAACTTTTTTTTTTTTTTTTAATTTACTATATCTTCTAACTCAATACCGTCCCGCACTTTTTATGAGTAATCATTCAGAACATTCTCTCCTACATTATATCAAAAGGACATTCGAATCGGTGACGTGTCATCTAAAATGCATATTTACCAAAATTGCTTTACGGCTTTTATAGGAAGTAGTAAATATCATTAGATTTCATTAAAACAATCGATATCATGCTCTCAATTGAAATTAAATCCAAAATGGATAAAACATTTGATGAACTGATCCGCAATTAGTACATAGAATCTAATTGTGGATAATTGTCATTACTTAATTTAATTAAAATTAAAAAACATACAGGACAGTACCAAAATGAAATAAGATCATCCATAATGTAATCTATGTGACCAATCATAATTACTAAACATCTTATAAAAAGTTTGATATCTTTCTGAATAAAAATATGAATTTTTTTTTCAAGGGCGATCCATAACTGACGGCCTTAATCTACGTATCTATAAATAAAAATTACATGAAAAGAAAGGCAATCTAATCTAGATTATCTGTGTGTCTATTCTGTTGTTCTTTACTTGTTGGTTTAACAACATTTACATACGTTATCCCCCAGTGTACAAATCTTACAGTGTAGTTCTCACAAAGTTTCTAAAGGAACTGCGAAAACTATTTCTGAAAATCTTATAAAAAATATTTAACGTGTTTGTGTCTCATGCAGCAAGAACTAATTTAGTTAAAATACTAGCCGACGACTCAGAAACTATGACAGAGACAGTAGAAAGTGCGCTGGCACCATTATTAATTTTTGGCTCGTTCTTCGGTTTAGGCATGTTCGAATATCCCTGTGGACAACCTAGGGCGTATCTTTCTTATCTATATGCTTTAGCCATTTGGGGGGGCTCTCTTACGTACTTTTTTTATTATATCATAAGTATTATGCAGGATGAGGACAGAGTATTCATCATCTATATCATCAAATTGATTCTCGTCAACATATTAATTCCCATTAGCTTTTGTCGTTTTAAGGTAACAATTTTTAAATGTACTCCTGGTCTCTATATGATAATATTTAATTTTATATTACTTATTTTTTTATTTAATAATATTTATTATTAAATAAATCTCTTTAATTTATCTTTAATTGAGAGCATTAAAGGAGTCTCAAATTCACAATTATAAGCAAATACACAATTATAAAATGTTTTTATAAAAGGCTTTCTACCGATAACCATGACCTATTTTCAAATTCAAGCTATGCAGTCTCTC
>NW_017304979.1:58666-58988 GCF_001594115.1 Trachymyrmex septentrionalis
TTCGCGTTTCATCTGAAGAAAAATGCTGCTGAAGCCACTGAAATGATTTGTGCTGCATATGGAGAGAACGCTGTAAGTCATGCAACATGCAAAAGGTGGTATCAAAAGTTTCGCCAAGGAGATTTCAGTCTTAAAGATGAATCGCGTGCTGGACGCCCTGAAAAGATTGAAACGGACGAATTGCAAGCACTGCTGGATATAAACTCTGCGCAAACTGAAAAGGAGCTTGCAGAACACCTTGGCGTTTTAAATAAATAAAGATTGAATAAAGATATTTTAAATAAAGATTGAATTTTACAAAAAAAAGCTCAGAACTTTTTTG
>NW_017304979.1:59088-61444 GCF_001594115.1 Trachymyrmex septentrionalis
GTGTTTATATATATCGTTTAGTATATAAAATTTGATTATAAATACTGATCATGATTAAAGCTTTACGGACACAATATGAGGGAGTAACGATAATAATAAGGAATAATAGATTTCAATCTATCAAAAACTAAATACACCGAAATACACGGTTTCTAACCGTTCTAACAGATTGAAATATGAGGGGTCGATTGAATAATTTAAAATGAGATGAAAATTACAAAAGTGAGAAAATTCATTAGAATATTTATAATTTTATTGGTCAGCACGTAATAAATTTTCTCACTTTTGCCATTTTCATCTTATTTTCAGTTATCGCTATTGCCACGTATTATGTCTGAGGTTTGACTTCAAAGAATTAATTAAAAAATTAATAGTTACGGATAAAATATAACTAAATAAAGTTAAAAAGTTAAGAGTTTAAAATGTAATTAAGTTAACTTAAGATTAATTAGTTTTTTAACTTTTTAACTTAATTTTTATTTTTTTAACTTAACACTACCCAATCCTGTCAAGAACATATAAATTGTGTACAGCATATCCAAAATTCTTGCCTCCACTTCTCCTACTGTCCGTAAATATGACCACATATCTATGTATTTACCAGAGATCTGGCTAGCTTAGGAAATGGCAACGTTTTCTTCTACACCTGTACTGTTTTTTATTTTTTCTTTTTTTTTTGCTTCAATATTTCTTTATATCTTTGATGCCTTCTTCAATTGAATTCTGAACTTTATTTTACTTTTAACCCCCTTGTCACCAGGTACCAAAATTACTTATCGTTCCACTATGTTGTGTAGTGCTTCCTTCTATTCCTTAATCAAATATTTTAACTCTTTTCTTGCAGCAATAAAAACCTCTCCCTCTTTGTCCTGCTTTCGTTCTACTGTTTCGTGTTTCATTGCGTCACTCACAGTATTTAAGAGAGACTGCAACTGATATGTTTGTAGGTGCTTGCGCCTGTGTATGTGTGTGTGTGTGTGTGTGTGTGTGAGCGCGCGCGCGTGCGCGTATGTATATGATTTTAATTATTGCTTCACCTCACTGCATCGTCTTAGTTCTGATTTTTTGCTGGTAGGTTATATGTAACAGCAGTTTTGCTGACGCCTCTAACCATGCAAGCTACCATGTTGTATCATATTTTATGTTTATGTCAATTACTCTGTTAACATGTAATCTTTTTCATAGAGTTGCGCAATGAACTAAATTAAATTTCCAAAAATTTTTTTAACATCAATTTTAATGCTTACATTATTATAATATAATCCTTTATCTGTCACATTTTCTATACACATTGCAACAATAATTTTTACTGAAATATAAAATTACAATAATTTTGTTCTATCGTATAATCCATCAATATGATTTTTTTAAAGGAATTGAAAATGTGCTTACGTAAACTTGCTATAGTAGACGACTCGTTGAAAGCCCTTGGAGCGCCAAAGGAATACCAAAGATTACGTAACTGGATAATTCGTATAATAGTCGGATGGATCTTATACATTTTTTGTCAATTAGCATGTACTAATATTGTTATTATTTTTGTTTTGCATTACGACGTAACTGCATTTTGGAATATAACGTTAGAAACATTTCTGTCTAATTACTCGGATAATGTCATTATCTTAAGTGCTCTGATTTCTGCAACTATTTTTGGGTTAGTATTACACATGTGTATATATTTATTTTGTAAGCTATTTTTATTGACATTGCGTCAAAATGTTTACAGTGTGAAACACTTAAAAACTCGTCGTAACATAAAAAACAGAGCCCACCATCATCAGTGACTATGACCTTGACGACATATGTATGTTATCTGTATTGTCTGTACACAACATGTATATATAATACAATACTTATTTTAAGTATTAAAAATATACTAAACAACAATTATTTTAAATAAATAATTAATTACTACTTTTTATTATTAAATATTTGTAAGAGATGGACGTCTTTAAAAAAATGTTGTGAAGGAAGTAATGTTGAGTAATGTAATCGAATAAACATACATACTATCAGAATGTTTTATCTTCAATGAACTTAATCTTGACATATGTCATCATAAAAAAGTAACAGCAAAAGTAACGGTAAAATTATAACATAAAAAGTATAGTAAATTAAGGGGTACCGGATATCGGATATCACTATATTCAAAATCACAGTTTTGTTAAAAAAAATGTGTATAAAGTTTGAAATATTTTAGTACAAGTACCTTTCCGTTTTCTGTTAGAAACGAAAGTGATACTCAGAGGGAAATGAAACTTTGTTCTATTGAAGAGAAACGTTCTAGAATGATTTTGAAAGGTTGAATATAAATAATGGCGAGCGTCGGTAATAGCAATTAATTGGTGCATCCTAC
>NW_017304979.1:61544-67630 GCF_001594115.1 Trachymyrmex septentrionalis
ACGTCTTTAAAAAAATGTTGTGAAGGAAGTAATGTTGAGTAATGTAATCGAATAAACATACATACTATCAGAATGTTTTATCTTCAATGAACTTAATCTTGACATATGTCATCATAAAAAAGTAACAGCAAAAGTAACGGTAAAATTATAACATAAAAAGTATAGTAAATTAAGGGGTACCGGATATCGGATATCACTATATTCAAAATCACAGTTTTGTTAAAAAAAATGTGTATAAAGTTTGAAATATTTTAGTACAAGTACCTTTCCGTTTTCTGTTAGAAACGAAAGTGATACTCAGAGGGAAATGAAACTTTGTTCTATTGAAGAGAAACGTTCTAGAATGATTTTGAAAGGTTGAATATAAATAATGGCGAGCGTCGGTAATAGCAATTAATTGGTGCATCCTACTAGAATCGATCATGAGGCCCCACATACTCGTAATATCATTTTATCTTGTACATTTTCAACAATTTTCGTTTCTTCCAAAAAACATTTTTGTGGGTTATTCTTAAGACTATAAGCTTTCAAAAACAGCAAAAATAATTGATATTTTTTAACGTTAAAATATACAAATTTCTTTAACAAAATGCATTTGTTGAATGTTTTTAGCAATGTCGTTTAACATTTCTTACTGATTGAAAAATTATTATTTTCTGTAAAGCGCGTGATTTTTTGGTGGCTTCCTTTTTCATTATATGTAAACGAATTGTAGTTTAAAATGACCGAAACTAAATTATAAATTTTGGACAAAATTCATTTTGAAACTCTACTCCTCATATATGTATTAAATATTATATTGAAACATAACAAGTAAACAATAAAATTCTAATTCGATTTCTAATTATTTATTAATGTAATTAGCATTAATATCCTTATACAAAATGCATATATTATAATGATAATAAAACGTGTGACTTATTCTTTTTTAATTCAGATGCATAAGCTCCAGATTTCATCAAATTAATGAACGTTTACGTGTATTATATTCGAATCTATTCGAAAGTAGTACAAATTACAGAAGACAAAACAGATCCATCTCTATGCATCAGCGGATAACAGAAACTAAGGAACACAATCAATATATATGGATTATAATGTAATAATTATTTAATAGAATTACTGTCCACACACATGCACGCGCATGTTTATATTCGAGTATATGTATAGAATGTATATATACATATATATATAGAATGTTTCAATCTAACTTTCACTTCAACATATTTCAAAAAGTATTAAAAAAAGTTCTCCATAAAAGTGGAACTGTTTCGAGAGGGACCTATTGTAATCACGTTATTTTTTTCTAGATAGAGATATGATGACAGACAATGAAAAAAATGTAACGTTTATCAGTGCTTTTTAAAATAGAATTATCAGATTTTTTACGTAATATGATTTCTCTATAATCATTCTGCATATACAATGTTTAAGTCAGAAATTAAAAAAAAACCAATATTATAGGTACATTTTTTTGACACATATAATTGGTGACACATTAAATATCTCTTGTAAACTATTAATTTTCTGATAATCGTAATATCCTAATATTTTTATGAATTGAATAATTAGATAAATCAGGTGTAATAAAACATATACTTGTTTGTTTAACAAAATTATTCATTGAATCTACGTATTTTTTTCTAAAACTTTAATAAATAGACGATCTTTTGCCAATTTCGATAATCTTAACATATATTGATAAGGTCGTAACCCTAAGTGATCTACAAATATTTTAATTGTCGCTTGTCCTTCTTTAAAAAGCTATTATCAAATAAAGTTGATAATATATATATGTATGTTTAAATTTTTATTTCGTTTTCAAGTAGAATGAAACAGACAAATTCTCTGCTTTTAATCACAAATTCTTTCCTTTAAAATATTCCTTGCTTTACAAATTCTCTACCTTAAAGACACAAATTCTCTGCTTTCAAAACAAAAATAATATAAGAAAAAGCTTAGTTAGAATATGATAAAATGAAAAAAAAATAGATAATTTCAACAAATTATTCAACAAATATTGCAGATTTTAAATAAACACGATCACGCGTTCATAATATTGAAAGATGTTTTGCACTTAAACAGGGAGAGGGCGGGTCCCTTAAAAAGAAGTGAATTCTAAAGTCATCTGTATTACCAAAACACATATAATTTTTATATTATATAACAATTATTTTTTTCTCTCTTGCTTCTTTTAAAATTCTTTTCCAGGATTAAAGAATACGTATTAATACGTATCTGCGAAGTAGTTTGCACGAAGAAGCAATATGGGTTTCTTAAAATTGATTCTGAAAAAAATGATTCTAAAAAAAAAATGATTCTGAATCTCAGATGATGATTCTGAACGCAGCAAGTAGATCGCGCGCCAATCGAAATATCGCTCACTTCAGTAAACATTCGATTCACTCGCACGCACAGTGATTCTCTGTATTGAAGAAGTATTTTAATAAAATTTACCAGCATAGAAAACGATAAACATATTTATTATATGAAATCGCATATGCTAATAGAGTGAAAAATGCGATTTTTGGTACTGAGCAAAATAAAACGTCTTTGTCGCTTTCAAAACAACGTATGACTGATGGACTAAAAATTTGTGGTTAAATTTTATACAAAATACAACTTGCTGAAAAAGGAAAGTTCAATGTTTTCTGAAAAAGCAAAGATTATTGGAAAGATAATTGTGGAATTTCTGGCAGAAATGATTCGTGATCATTTAAAAGAAGAATTATTTTTGGTAGAAGAATTGTTTTTACTTCAATCATTTTTGACGCGCGTTTCTGAAAACTACATACGTAGTATACAAATTTACTCGAAAATCATATAAGCATTAAGATTCAGCTGAATCGTTTAAAAAAGCTTTGATTTCTATAGTTTGTGTTAATCAATTACTATTTTAGGTAATAATTTATTTATTTTCAATTGTCAGTGTAATAAGTTGGTGATGAAATTTTAGAATCAGTCGTGGTAATATCTTTTTGTTTAATGCATTCTTTCACCAAAAGTAATTCTTTATCTTCTTTTAAATAAAAATCATGAATTATTTCTGCCACAAATTTCGCAATTATCTTTCCAATAATCTCTGCTCTTTCAGAACGCATGGAACTTTTCACATTTTCAGCAAGTTGTATAAAATTTAATCACAAAATTTTCAGTCTATCAGTTATATATTGTTTTGAAAGCGATAAAGATGTTTTATTTTGCTCAACATCGATAATCGCATTTTCCACTCTGTTGGCATATGCGATTTTATTATGAATATTTCTATCGTTTTCCATGCTGATAAACTTTATTAAAATATTTCTTCTAAAATAGTTTAGAAAATCGTTGCGCGCGCGAATGAGTCGAATACTTACTGAAGTGAGCAACATTTCGATTAATGCGCGGTCTATTTGCTGCGTTCAAAATCATCATCCGAGATTCAGAATCATCCACCCAGGTATAATTTTATCCCCAACATTCGGTGAAATAAAATGAAATTTATAAGGTATTAATATTCTTTCAATGCAGTACGTTTTTTAAATTATTACAATAATTATTTAAAAAATTGATTTCTTCGAAATTATTGCTGAAACGGCTGGACAAGTATCGTTTTCTTTTTGTTCAAGAATAACCTGTAAAAGGAGCATCAAAATCTCCGACACGTTACGAATACCTGATGTTCTTCTTGTTTGAGTGTTAGAGGTCCAATTAGAAAGTTATTGTTATACCAAAATTTACGTGTACCTTTATGTACGTGAGAGATTGATGTAGTATTATGTAGTGATGTATCGATGACACGTAAATCGTTTGTGTGTCAGTACTATTTACAATATGATTATTCCTCTTTACAATCTTCTTAAAATTATACGATAGAAAAAAATTTAAATTTGAATAAGTGTTATAGTCGATTAAATGTAGAGACAGAGAATTAAGGATGTTTTATAAATATTTTCAAAATGATAACAAAATTGTGAGAAAATTACAAATTATTCTAAATCACGTTTGAATATAATACGACAAAAGTGACGGATACTACCTGGATTATAAGATATTATTTTAATAAATAATATCATCAGAATACATTTTTAATCTGTGCTCTAATAAAAGTTGGTAGAAATGTATTATATATAGAATGAATAAAAAAACTTAATTTTTAAATATAAGTACATTGTTTTAATATAAGTACATGTATTTAAAATTATTTATGTAGAGTTACATTGTGATGCATGAACTAGTTGTCCACAGTACATAAACAAAATATTTATTTGTACTATATCTTTGTAACTAATCAGTGAATTGCAATAAAGCTTTGCATAAATTATTTTATGTAAATATTTAAAGTGCTTATAAAAGGAAAATGTAAATTTCTTTATCATTTAAAAATTTTAATTTTTAATAATAAAAATGATAATAATTAAAATAAATAAACTACAAAAATGTGTTATTAAAAAAAATATAATTTTATTCACACAACTTTCATATGTATATATATTTTTTGAAATTTGGAAATATTAAACATACGTACTTCCAAATTGAAATTTTTTTGCAAGGACTGTGCATCTAATACATCCTTAAATTGTACACTTAACATCTTGTAGTTGCCTCTTTTACCTAAAAAAAATAATGTAACAAAAATATGTTCATAAAATATATTTAAAAAAATATGTCCTCTTCGAAATCGTTTCACTTTTATCTGAAATACATTTTTTCATATCGTTCTTCAATAATTTCATGTAGCAGTTAAAACAAGATATCTTATATGTATATACAAGAATAATTAATTTCGATTATGTAAAATAATAACATATTGTAAACTGCAAGTTATAATACTGGCTTATATCGAATTCTACGTTAAAAATATATTTTAATTAGTACTTCTCGTATATGTCTCTTGTATGTCTCACTTCGATTAATTATAACAATTACAATTTATTTACAGGCACATCCATTTACAACTATGCTATATATCACGCAAACTAAACATGGTATACAAAGTACAAATATTAATACAAATGATATGGTACTTTAATAAAGCTGTATCGTTCTGTATATCAATGTATCAATTGCTTGGAGAGCATCAGATTATATGGACATTTGACAATACTATCTTTTATTTAATTATGTATTTTAATTTAGTTTTGTATAGCATTTTATTTCTCACATTAAATTGCGCATGTCAAATTGTTTACTATAAGGTACAGTTGATTAAAAGCATTAATATTTATTTATAATTAAAATAATTACACAAGCAATTAAATTACACATCAAAATGACGAAATCTCATTCATTTAATGCAAAGTTTGTAGTTTTACTCCAAATTTTTGTTTTACATTAAAATAATTTCAGATAAATGAAACACTAGCAATTCTTTATAAATTGTCCAATTATAATCCTGATGAGAATTTACGTGAACAGGTAAATACAACAAAGTTTTAATTGTCTTATTTATAATTTTATTAGCGCTCAAATTTCGGACATCTATATAAATTTTATCGAATAATTATATACAAAATTGGAATATTCAAAATTAAAATTTTTTTTTAATTTAATAGAACTTGGAAATTCCGTATTTTCACACGTAGTTGCTCATCGCTTCTTAAGAAAACAGGAATCATAACAGAGAATTACATCAGAAGATTAAAACATTATAAAATTTAACTCTCTTGATTTTAAATTTAATAATAAATTTTGACTCAAATTTAATTTATTATTTACAAAGCGCATACATTAATATGAACACTTTGAAACTAATAAATAGATTGATTTTGACACATTACATTAAAAATAACAAAATGCCAGTAAATGTAAGGGATAGGGTTGCCCTTTGATATCGGCGACAACGTAACATAATTGATATTTTATAATAATATTTTAAATTTACTCATCTATTTGATAAAATTTATACAAATGTCCGAACTGTCAAGAATGGTAGGATGTATAATATTTAATATCCTTATTATATTATTTATTTCAATTAGATTTTGCAATTTATATTGCAAATAAAACAGACAAAGGTAAAATTTGGCTTGGGACATTTCTACTTTGGATATAGTTTTATCCGCTGGGTATGTTTTATTTAAAATTAAAATACGTAATAAACGTAT
>NW_017304979.1:67975-73097 GCF_001594115.1 Trachymyrmex septentrionalis
CATATATATACAGGGAAGGACCGTAACTCTATCCTCTTAGAATATTTCTGCTATTTTTAGAGGTATGTAATAATATATTATTGAAGTTGCATGGCATCATAAGGGTATAATATACTAACAGTTTGTCTATGGATGGAGGCGCTTCGGAGATTTCAAAGTCATCTCCATTTTTTTTTAAATGGAATCATATAATTTTTTTACATAATATGATTCTTCTAATTATTTTGTATATTAAAATATTAAGGTAGTGTGTAAAAAAATCAAGTTTAGTTATTCTTTAAATATTTATTCTTAAGATATTTATTCTATATTCTGACATATATTAACATAAAATATTTGATAAGTCATAAACTTAATTTTTTTGTAATTGTACCTCAATACTTTAATGAAAAGAATAATGGGATGAATAAAAAAACGGTTGAAAAAATACACACATTGCTTAAAAAATATATGTATAAAAAGAATAATTTTTTTACGTAAGCAGCTATGTGTTTCTTTTTTATCAATTGATTCATCTTATTATTCAATTCAAAAAGTATTAAGGAATTACAAAAAAATTAATAATTTACGAGTTATTTAATATTTTATGTCAATATATATCAGAATAAAGTATCAAATATCTCTATTAGCTTTCTAATATCACTATTTTAATACTTTTACTTGCAAAATAATTAGAGAAATCATATTGTGTAAACAAATTATTCAATTCTATTTAAAAAAGTGGAGATAAACTTGAAATCTTTGAAGCGCTACCACCAACAGAAAAATTATTACTAATATATTGTACACTTCTTGACTACACAACTTCAATAAATATATCGTTTCATATCTCTAAAAACAGCGAAAACATTCTTAAAGAATTATTGCTCCACCCTATATATGCATATTTAATTGAATAAAAATACGTACATATAAAGTAGAACGTGTTCTAGATCTTCTTGACAATTAATTCTTGTGAATTTAACTCTTTCGCTCGTAACGCCGGCTATGTCTGGCATCCACGAAATGATCCTGGCTATAACCAGCATTCGCGAAGTAATTCATTTATAATGTCCTTTATAATAAGAATTACGCCAAATTATCATGTACAGTAATATAGCCAAGCGTAACTAATTTTATCAAATAACAACGGTATAAAGACTCTTTATGTATAAACAAAATAAACAAAATAAATGGCGAAAAAGAGTCGTCGCATAATATATATAATTAAAGATAACAGTCAAAGATACATAAAATAAAATAAAAAGTACAACGGCGTATATTAAAATATAAAACAAACAAGTTTCGGCTGCTGGATTGAGCCCTCCTCAGATGTAAAAAGAATATAATATAAAAGATATAAAAAGAACATAAAAGAATACAACAGAGAAAGATAATAATAAATCGATAACATTCAGTGACGCAACATTTTTAACGCGCGGAAATCAGCAAATGTGATGGATCTCGACGTAGCTTAATGTTGTATGTGCGATAGGGCAATCAAACCGATGTTAAGAGACATAGTCAAGTGCTGACTGAAAAACGGAAAAGGAAGGGAACTCATAAAAGACAAGTAAACTAAAAAACTTTAAAACTTAAAATCAAAACACGCCGCAGATAAGAAGCCAAGTGCTCACTCACCAACGCATCCGAACAGGAAATGAAAATCGCCGCAATGCATGACAAGTGTGAAAATCCCTGACAATGATAGGGATGTAATCGTCGAAGTCAGACATGTCAACATCGCACATGACACCGAACGCTCGCTAAGACGGCACGCGATATTATGCGACGACTCTTTTTCGCCATTTATTTTGTTAATTTTATCAAATAATATATTTAAACATGATTAGTAATCGTAGTATATTGATGTTTATAATGCCACTGGTATGAAGGGGGTAATTAAAAAACGGTTTACAAAGAAATTATAATCATTTTTGGAAATAGTTCCTTTTTTTTTAAACATGTCAAGGTGGCGTTCAAGCGTAAAATGTATTTTTAAACATCAAAGACTGTTAACATATGTTATAATGTATACATTTTTGGTTGTGGGATCCCAATCAATGGTAATATTCCGGTGGACTGATTTCTGAGTGAAAGAGTTAACAAAACTATTTTCATTAAGTATAATGATAGCATACTTCCTTTCAGATGTATTCCACAGTTTTGTCCGCTACAATAATTCTTACGTCGCAGGTATGTAACACACTTCTATTCTCGCAATAATGCATAAGAAATTTTGTTTGATTATGGTTTAGTATAAACAAGATACTCGCGTGTATATATATATATATATATATATATATATATATATATAAATAAATATATAATTAAATTTTATTTAAACCAAAATCTTGTCATAACGATCAGAAAGAATTTCCGGTTGTTATGACAAATACGAGATTTTACAATTAGAAGTAGAACTATATTATAAGTATTATATTATTTATTACATTATTATAAGGATTTGTTTAATATTTTTCAGTTTGGTTGGGAAATTGATTTCAGAGAATTAAATAGTGATGATAACAGTTAGTTATTTTAATCTCAGCGCGCTCTAGTAGTGCAATTATTGTGTCAATCGACACAAATCTGGTAAATATACTGTATTGTTTTATGTGATTGTGTTGTTTCCTGTAATGAATTGGAATAAAATGGTATGTATCATGACTGACGAAAAAACGTTTTCTCTTTCCGTCATCAATATAATTTTGAGAAAAATGCGTAGAAATTTGAAAGTTATAACAATAACAATAATTTGAATTTTTTTGTGTTATCTACATATTGCTTTGTAAGTGATGACTTTATGGGTGCATGATGCGCCCAAATCATCCATCATTTATTCTTGCTTACATTCGATGAACAACATCGGAGAAATAATACATTATGCATAAAACAAAATGCCCTAATAATTAACAAAAAGACATGTATGATCAATAAGATATTCTATTGTTTGGTAACAAGAAAAATTTATCCAATTAACGACTAATTTTGATATATTTAACAAGATACATTTATAAATACCATTCAAAATACAATATAAATAATATTATTTCGTAGTAGCATAATTAAAAAATTAAAAATGCGATATTATAAAGCGTTGAAAATATATGTATGATAACACAGATCATACAAAACCAATCATTACTGTAATATTGATAAACGGAATGAAATATTAACATTAAATAAACTGTATTTACTTTTAATTGTTAATTTACAATTACAAAATTTATTAAAATTTATATGATAAAATTTGACAAATTTGTTTTATGATACGCTGGTTAGCATGCAATACAAAGAAAAGTAATCTTTATAATGGAAAGCGAATTTAATGTACAATATACTGATTCCACGTAAAATTCATAAGATCTATCCGCAAAGAAAATTTATACTATCCGTCAAACAGGAGGTTGTGAATTCCAAATTTTCTAGACCGCTTATTACAAAAGTAATTATTTGATAGGATGTTAATTACACTTATCATTTTTATTGCGTCTTTAATATAATATTAAAATTCGCGTGTAAGAAAATATATTATAACACATTGCTAAAAATCATCTTTTATGAAAAATAAATGGATAGAATAAATTTCTTGTGGAGTAAGGGTTCCGAAGGGATATTTATTTTTAATAATAATAAAATATATGAGTTGTTAATTTTTCATATATATACAATAGATACAAAAGTGTCTCGGGTACCGACCACTCGAGATGATCTCAACCCGAGAATAGTGATATTTTAAAGAATTATTTTTGTACTTAACAATTTATTATATGTTTAAATTTAACAATTTCTTATTTTTTAGTTTCTTTCAGAAATTTTAATCATTAATTCCGCTATATATACATATATATTTGATATTGAATTCGTATATTTTTCATTAAATTCATGTATTTGCGATAACATTGTTAAAAGAATATAAAGCATTTTGACAAAATTATTTAAGTCGACAAAAATCAAAATTTATTAAATACGATATCATATACGCATGTATTTTACTATAGAAGATATTGTTACGTCCGGCGGATTCGCACGACTCTTTTCTTTCGTAGAGATCTGGAATTCGTTGAAACACAAAAATTTTATCTTCCTTTTTTTTCCGTACACTAAAAACTAAAACAAGGGACCCAGTGTCTCTTCGTGAATGTTGCTCCGAGATAAACTAAATCAATAACAAATAAGAAACGGCACGCGACATTCGGGAGTAGATGCTGGGTGGCGACGATGCATGGGGGGCTTATCGGCGCACAAGACGTGCATTTTTCGAGATCATAAAATTTTGGAAGACTCCTTCCCATACTACAGATTCCTGTCAACATCCTTTCCTCCTCCAAAATCTTGACCAATCCAAGAGCAAAGGAAAATCCTACTACCAGCTAACGAAACCTATTTCACCAATCTAAATTTGAGTAATCGGGGGCGATTAGTATAAAAATCGCGGTTCCGCAGCCCTCGAAGCAGATTCTCCTCCAAGTCTAGAAAGGCAGATTTTTCTTTAAGTTCTCAAGCTACACTTGTCGTGATTTTCTCAAGCTACACTTGTCGCACGATTTTCCTATAAGTTTAGAGAAGTTGTCGCGATACTCAAAAAGTTCCATCCGATTTTCGAAGCCCTTTTTCTCCAGTAGAGTCAGTGTCAAAGAAACATCACCAGCCTTGCACATCCTGACCGGAGGACCACCAACGATAAGCATCTCAGTAGTAAGTCAGTATATCTCTATTCTCTGGCTCCCTCCTCGCTTTATCTTTTGGTAATTTATTTCAATATTTCATTTTATCCTTTTTTTTATTATTCATTTGTTTTATTTTATTTTTTTTTCTTTCTTTCTTTCTCCCCTTTGACCTCCTACAAGAAAATGAAAACATTGCAGTCCGTTCACGTTATAATTTCAATCCGTTGCCCCACGATAATTGTTCGCCATCTGTCGACCGGTCATTCAAGTCCATTAACACTATCATCATTCGAGAAAAATTAAACCAAACCCTCTGAAATCCACTCATCAAAACCTCCTTCTCTTTTTATTCTCTCGCTATTCTCTCCGTAACTTTTTCATTCTGCCACGATACTTTACACACACACACGCACGCACGCACGCACGCACACACACACACACACACACACACACACACACACACACACACA
>NW_017304979.1:73197-75496 GCF_001594115.1 Trachymyrmex septentrionalis
TTATATTATTATTAAATTAACTCCCCAAGTAGTCTTTTTTTTCAAATAAAACCTTTCCTCGTATTCTCCCGCTATTGCACTTCGACCTCTCCCCGGTCACTTGGATTAAGTTCCATGACCGATAGTCAGGGCATACGGCCGTACTGGTGCAGCTGGCGTTAAAGTGCGCTCTCTCGGCGCACTGATCCAGTTTGGACCCTTTAAAAGTACGTCCGACTCGTGCGTCCGTTTAGCGTAGGACGAGCAGAGGTTTCCACTTCGTCCTCCGTTCCTTTCTTGCGGTCCGGAGTCTGGACACGACCAAATCGATCTAACAATTCGGTTCCTTGTTACGTTCACCCCCTCAGCTCCGAATGCGCGCAGACGTAACAGACCTTGAAAAATTGGGAGCTCGTCCGGAATGAGAAAGTGCAATCTTGGGAAGCAGGAATGAATACGAGGAGTTCAGACGATAAGTCAGAAGTAGAGAATGTTTACAAGACCGCGAAAGAAAATTTGAATAAGGTAAAATCAGGTATACATGATACATTATCAACTTCTACTCCTATCAAACCCTCCGGATCCAAATCCGAAACGACAGAATTCTTATTCACCGAGTCGGGAATTTTGAATAATTCCGAAACTCTTGTACCTAGCGATTCCGACGACCTCAGAGATGTCACTATTCAGGACGCGCGCGAATTTAGTAATATTACTCTCGGAAATAAGTCTAACGCCATGATAGCGACTCACAACCCGCTCGCTACGCTAAATACGCGGTCGAAGCAGTACCGTTTTTCGATGGCCAGAATATTCCTATAACATATTTTACGGAAGGATGTGAAGAGGCAAAATCTATGTTGCCTCCAGAGGCCGAATCGCAATTTACAAAAATTATAAGAACTCGAATAGTCGATGAAGCGCGTCGTACTATACAAGATCAAAATTTTGATAGCGTGAGTCAATTAATTAATTTTTTGAAACAAATTTACGGTCCTGCAAAAAACATGTATCAACTACAAGGAAAATTAGGTTGCGTTTATCAGAAAAACGAAGAAGATGTTAACTACGCGAACCGAGTAAAAATTCTAGGAAAACAAATATTAGAAACACACAAAACCTCGGGAACCAGCCCCTCTGATCAAAATATTAAAAGGTCCTTAGAGAAGGACATGTGTAAATTCTTCATTCGAGGACTGAAACCAGAAATCGAATAAAGAATAGCGAGAAATTTAGGCGTACTGGATACTGTAGCCGACGCTCTTAGAATTGAAAGAGAACTGCAACAGATGGCAGACTTACGACATGGACAGACTATGGTCGGGTCCCAGCCCTTTAAAAGATCTCACAAATAATCCGAGAGCAAGTTGTTCGATATGTCATAAAGAAGAATATATTGCCACCGAATGCCAAAAATTAAAGTATGACTTAGGAATCGAAATTTTAGTCTATCAAATTTGTAAAAAACGCGGATAAGTGTCGGTTGCGCGATCCCCGTTCTGGACGACTCGTGAACGTACTGCACAATCTAATGTAATTTCCTGCTAGTTATGCTCAAAACTGGGGAATAACGCTAAAATATGTCGAAATAATAATAATGTTAATTTCTCATCAAATAAAAATTCAGTTGTTTGCCAAAGGTGTGACAAATTCGGCCACCTCGCTATCAATTGCTGGCAAAGGTAAAACTCCGAATGCAATTTCGATAATAAAAAAAATATTTGCCACACTTGCAATAATCTATGGGATAGTGCTAGAGGTTGCCGTTCGATTAAATCAACAGAATAATTAAAAAAAAACAGAGTAATTATAATAAAAACAGCGTATTCTGTCGCTATTGCAAAGAGACGGGTCATCTCCTCGAAGAATGCCAATTGGGTATTGCGAACAATAACCGAAGAAAGACCCCCCACCGGGGAAACTTGAAGACTGGTGTGTAACAGGGGCCCGAACAGATCTCACACCCGTCGACGTCTCAAAAGGGGCAAGACAAAAAATTGGAAATACTACCCGTAACAGTGACCCTTAGTAAACACGTTGTGTGCCTATAGTCGAAGCAAATCTTTACAAATCGAGAGAGAGAGAGAGAGAGAATGGAAGAGAGAGGGAGAGAGGAACAGAGAGGGAGAGAGAAAGAGGGAGAGAGGGAGAGAGGGAAAGGGGGAGAGAGAAAGAGAGAGGGAGAAAGAGAGAGGGGGGAGAGGAGGGAAGAGAGAGGAAGAGAGGGAGAGAGGGAAAAGGAGAGAGGGGAAGACGGGGACGGGAGGAGGGGGTGAGAGGGTAGAGGGTGAGGGAGAGGGGGGAAAGGGAGGGAGGAGGG
>NW_017304979.1:75596-83263 GCF_001594115.1 Trachymyrmex septentrionalis
GAGGGGGTGGCGGGAGAGGAGGGGATGGAGGGGTTGGAAGGGAGAGGGAGGGGAGGGGGAGAGAGAGAGAGATTTTAAATCTTAACATGTTTAGAAATTTACATCTTTAAATTTGGAACTCTATTTCTAGCACGGATGCTTTAATTCAGGATACAATAAGGAGCAGTTTAAAAAAATTTTCATCACAATTGTGCACCGTTTGAATACAATTATAGATAGCAATCGTGATCATCGTAAATTATTGTAATGGAGAATGGTTCTATCGTAGTAGGTTTTTTGTTTTAATAATAAAAGCTTGATGGGTTAAGAAAAATATTATTTTTATAAGACGAAATTAAGAGACATAATTTTCTATATGTATAACTAAAAAGTTTGTTTATAATAATTTTGATTAATAGCGTCATCAGTTCAATCTCTGAAAGATGTTTAAAATAAAATTTATTCTAAAAAGTAAAATTTTATTCTATAAGATTAAATATTGGGATATTCTTATTTTTAAGACCAACTTAATTTTTACTCGTTAGAGAAAAAATTTACTTCAAATTATTTAGAAAGTTCAAAATCGATTTTCTATTTAACAATATATGGTACTTTTTCCTAAAAATTTAATGTTATGTATACAAAGAATAATCAAGTTTGTTTTGAAAAATTTTGTAATATCCTGGAGAAAAGTCTTCATATACATTTGATAATTAGAATTGTCATGTCAATAGGAATTTTTTTTTGGTTGCCCATATGAGTTATTACAAGATAAACCAAATGGTTACTTTTCGCAAATGGTGGAGAAGATGGGCAATCAGATGACACAAAGTGTTTTAGAACATGCAAAAAAGCTTGTGAGAAGAATAATGATCATTGTGAATTGAACTTGTCGGCGCAAAATATTTAGTGTGAGAGCGACGATACCACGCTTACAGAACAGATCGCTTTATAGATTTTCTACATCTAAAAATCTTAAACTAAAAATATATGTATACGAGTATACTGTATATTGTATATAAAGTTATATGTATACAACGACTCATGAAACTGATCAACCCGTGCTTTAGAAATTTTATTTTGAAAATTTATGAATTAAATTATCTACAGCAAATTAACATTATATTTGTTTGATTACGTATTATTAATAAAAAGTCATTTTTGTCTATGCCTTCTTTGAATCAGTTAGTTAATATTATACATTACATTTATTTCTGTCCTATAAGTCATTGTACGTAACTTTAATATATACGTATATTTATACATGTTGTTCTTATGTTAGTACACGATCAAATTTATGAAGAAAACGAAGAGTAACACAAGAAAGAGAGCCATACTAACAAGATAACATAAATCAAACATATGTAAGACATAACTGTTTGTTTAGTATTATTTGCTAACTTTTAATAACTTTAGTTTTTACATACTGCCCCATAATTATAACGCAAATGTGTCGTATTTATTGTAAAGGATTAAATATATTATTTTTTAGATTATTCTTGTCAACATATGACAAAATAAAATATGATAAATACTTACCTCGTATATGACATTTTGCATTTGATTTTTAAATATTTTATACACGCAACGAGATAAATTGGAGTATACATGAAGACAGAAGTATATCTACAGTAAGCGTGTGCAATGCGCGCTATAGACAACCAATTATAATATATTGCTTGAAATCTTCAAAAATGTTTGTATTTATTATAAAATAAAACAAATATGTATATATATTCAAACATTTATTGAAGAAAAAGAGAGCGAAGATGCTGAGTGAGCATAAAATGCAAGCAACGCAAACAGACCTATTATTGCGCTAAAATTCTGCTCCGTCAATTTTCACTTTCAAATTTTAATTATCACACTGGACCTATATACAATACATCCTTTGAGACGATGTAGCAAAATTCCATTATTCATTCATGCATTTAAACTTACTCTGCAGCCAGGAAATATAGTACACCAATGAGTTCGCCTACCACTAGCCATAGAAACACGTTTATACAGTATTTGCACTAATGCAGCCAAAGATAAACGCAACAAGTGTGCTCGTTCCCTGATGAAAATAAAAATTGAAGCGAATGAAATAAGTCGAATGGAATTGGAGAGTACTAGGAGCGTAACAAAACTTCTAAGAAGCAAAAATTGAAACAACGAAACGTAAAAGAGGTATTTACGTTTTTTTTACATCCGTTGATTAGATTTTCGCCTCTTAGAAGTTCCGTTAACGCTTCTATTACTCTCTCATTACAATTTAAACTCCGATTTTTATTTTTATCATGGTTCTGAAGACAAATTTCCTGTTCCGCATAGATTAAATTCTAAATACGGCCATTTAAACATTTACGCAATAATTTTGAAGTGACAAGCTCTAAAAGTCAATGAGTACCTACTTGGGCCCTCCACTCACACTGATTTTTAACGACTCTTTTTTATTTTAAACACTAAGTTATAAAATAACTGTAATGTAACATGTTATATTATAGTTTTATTGTTATATGCATTACATATAAAAGATACAGTAACTTTGCTTGCTGGATTTGAATGTTTTTATATTTACATACAATTTATTATTTTCAATGTATTTTAATATCATATTATAGAACACAAAGAAATAATTATAATGTATAAAGAATAATATAATAAAATGTAATAAAGTAGAATTAAATTAAATGTAATAAAATAGAATTAAATCCTTTTACATAAAATATGAAATAAATTGCTTATACATATTTATAAAATTTTTGATCCATATTTTTTTCAGAAAGGATATCTCATATATTTATAAAATACAAATAATAACATAAAATTCGCGTATCAGTTCAAGAAAATCTGAATTCTCTGCAATAAGAATCATTACATTTTCATTTAATAAATGTTTTAATAATGTTTATTATTGAAGAAAAACTTTAATTTAATTACTTTCTAATGTTGAAATAAAAATTGCTAAGTTTTAAGACATTTGAAATCAAATATTCAAACAAGTTAATTTGATGAAATTTGTCTTATCGTACGCGTCTGCAAAAATGGAATTACGAAGTAATGTCTTTTTTATTGCCACAACTATGTTTGGTAAAAATGGACAGACTATAACATTGTAAACAACAAACATGATTTTGTTGCAGAACATTTACACAATTTAATCAGCATTCTACAGTGAAAAGAGAATATTTAGTTGAATTATTAACTTGTTAAGAGTTAATCCCGTGTAACAATCAATTCCGAAACCCTGATTTCCTCTAACATAACGGAAATATTATTTTATACATTTAGGGAAATGTTGCTGATACCGCCATACCATTTTGTTTTCAGACAATATTTCTTAATTAAACAAAAGGTAAAAATAAACTTTAAATACACAAATACAAAGTAAAAATATGTTTTATTAGATAATATAAGTAGTTTTTATAATACTGTTTGTAATTTTGCAATAATTAAATTTTTCATAAGATAAGCAAAAATGAGCGTTTGACAAAATGAGTTCCAAAACTGACAGTAGGCATAATATAATATAATATAATATATAATATTATATAACATAATATATAATACAATATATGCCACATATTCCTATTCTTTTTCTTTTACAGAAATTATCTGTATAAAATACCTACAAGTAAATGTATGTATGATTTTCCAGAATCTTTTTATTTCGATATACTTGTATATCATTATTGTTAAATTATACGCGTATTTACTTTATGCTGTTCTGCAAGATGTAAATATGTAAATAATTTTTATTTACTAAATTATCTCTCTAAATTATCTTTGCTAATTGTCGATTCCTCAACATTATTATCCCGTATTTAATCCTTCAATATTTCTATTAACTCCGTTCCAATTCCTCGCTCCTCCTCTATTAAAATTTTTGATGTTTAAGTTGACTCTTTATGGGCATTCGAGTCACACGTGGCCGTCAAGTATCGGACTGCTTACGTCTACATCTTCTTTATCCCCTTTGCCACATCCTTTCCTACTCTTAAAATCTTCTCACTTCTTAATAACTTGTTACTTCGTTATTTGATTATGCCGTCGTCTACGTTCCGGCTTTTAATCAACAACTTCTTAACCATGTACAGCTTATCTAAAATTCTTGACTCTGATGAATTCTTCTACTGCGTCTGTAAATACGATCATATATTATCAGAGATCTAGCTGGCTTAGAATGTGGCAATGTTTTATATTCCATCTGTGCTATCTCGTTTTTCTTCCTTCAATGCTTTTCTATATCTGCGACAGAATTTTACTCCTATGCCAAAGTAAGCCGATTCATGCTTTTGTACGCCAGACAACGCCAAACAATGCTACGACAAACTACACCAGAAAATACGCCTAATTATGCCCAAAAGTACGCTTAACTACGCTAAAAACTACACCTAAATACGCGAATAAACCATGGAAATAGTTTGGTATAGAATTTTACTTCTATGCCAAAGAGATGTACGCCTTTCTATGTAAAACTATACCCTAAGCATACGGGTATGTTTCGAGTACATTTACACTGTACTGTTTAAAGACACATGATGGTATCTTAAACTCATTTGGCATGAATGCAAGATACTATCACATTGCTGTCATGATGAAATTTGAAATCGTAGCATGAGTATTTTAATATTAAAGCCCAACTTTGAGAGTTCATTTCACATGCGAAATGCTGGGCTCCTTTCCGCCGTGGCTCTCTGTGAATGGAGATATATAATATTTGTAGATGAGTATAAGTAATTGTGTGTAAAATGTCGTAGAATGGCTTATTTTGTTACAAACGAAAAAATTAAAAGATAGGTATTGTACTTTGACATAGAAATACGTACCTCAGGAAACGATTTTTTCGTGCAACTGTGTAGCTTGGCGTAGATAGACATAGTATTAATCTGTGCCCAAGTTTGATTGTAGAGTGTGATTCTGCGTAGAAAGACGTAGAATGGCACACCTTCTCCGAATACTTATGAAAAAATGAAAACCAATTTAAAGGAGTTCGGCATAAAAAAGCGTAGTTCAGAATATAATGATCGTTAGTTGCGTACTTCGGTGTATTTTCTGTGCCTAACTAGATCCAAATATGCCATTTTACATTTTTTAAGTAAAAACGTATAATTTGCCGTTGCTATTTCTGTACCCAACTATCAGATTATAGAGTATAATTCCGCGTAAAAAAGCATAGAATGGCATACTTTCTTGAAACACTACGAAAGAATAAAACTTAGTTTGACGTAGTTCGATATAAAAACGCGTAGTTCAGGAAGTAATGATTATTAGTTGCGCGTACTTTGACGTACTTTTTTTCTATGCCTAACTAGGTTCAAGTATTATACATGTTTTGCGTAACTTGGAGTAGTTATTTCTATGTTTAACAACGCGATTTTATGCCACAGTTGTAGAAGTAGAAAAGCGTATTTTTGGCATAGAAATTGTTCCGCCTGTTTCCGAATTTCTATGGATCCGGGTTTCTATGGATGTCACGTTAGAGACAAAAGGCTATCGACTGTGAAATGCGAAACATAGTCTGGGGTAGTATTCATAGTTTGTTTTTATTTTAAAACTGTCTTAAGTAATGTCTTAAGATGTTAACAGTATCTGTTCTCGAATTGATTTTTGACGTCTTAAGATTACTTAAGACAGTCTTAAATGCAAGAATCGAATATGAACACTAACTTATGTACTTCGCATCGTGAAATTGATATTAATCTTTCCTTGTAAAGTAATATGTACACTTTAGATTTCTCTTTCTATAGAATTTAAAATGCATTATAATGTGTGTCAAACAAGGAAAGAAGTTTTATCTCTCAAGCGACACTCATAGAAAGAGACGGTCGAGATTTAGAGAGAGACGCAAATTGAGCACTCCATGTTATCCCTTCCACCATAATTAAGAGAGATTAATCGAATTGGTACGTGTGAGGTGCTTATGCGCGTGCGTGCGCTTGTGTATGACTTTAACAATTGCTTCACCACTTATTGCATCGCTGTCTTACGAGGAAGGTTAGTCAACTCAAAAATTCAGAAAATTTTGAAACATTGTGTGCAAATAGAGTAGTTTGTCCGTAACACAAAATTATTTTTTGTTTGTGCGGAGTAACTGATGATATAATATCTTTTCTTTTTCAAGTACGTTACAACTGTCTGCTCTATCAAAATTAAAGGAACAATACTTTATAAAAATAACAATTTCTTTATTCATACTTTATTTTTAATTAAAGAATTTTGTACATTTCTTCATAAAAATATTTGACTGATTTTAGGTTTGATATACTGTTATTACTGTTGCTGCTCTTGTTGTTATTATATAAAAGCTCATATTTTAATAATTGCTGTAGTGATACTGTGTTGATGAATTGTATTATATTTGTTATTTACACTATCTCGCGCAGCTAACTCGGTATGAGACGAATACTTACGGAACGCGTATACATAGTATATTTTTATTTATATTTGAAAAATTCTTTGGAACATAACTATAATATACATTGTTGTTTTCAAGGTCAAATGTCTCTTTAATTTGCGTTATATAAAAATTAAAAACATTTTTTTAATAGAGGTGCGAGTAGGGGTATAAAATAAATACAAAATAAAAAAAAAATTTTTCTATTATATTTCTATTATATTTCTAAAGTTTTGAAACCATTCAAATTTTATTCCAGAAATTTTTTTGTATCTTTTACAGCTTTGACGATATTCTAAAACTATAATTCTGAACGAACAAAAAATAGTTTTGTGTTACTGATGAACTACTTTACTTGTACACATAGTTTCAGAATTTTTTAAATTTTTGAGTTGCCTAGTGTCCCTTGTTAGTTCCAGTTTTTTGTTGCTGTTAGGCTTTGTAACAGCAGTTTTGCTGATGTCTAACTATTTGCAAGTTAGTCTATTTATTTTTTTAATCTATTGTATCATATTTTATGTTTATGTCTGTTACTCTTTTAACAAATAATCTTTTTCAGAGAACAATAAATTAAATTAAATTAAAAAAAAATTTTAGTCACACACTTTAATGCTTACATTATTATATAATATAATTCTTTACCTGTCACATTTCCTGTACATATTGCATTAACAATTCTTACAACTCAAATATAAATTTATAATAATTGTTTTTTGTATCGTATATTCGATAAATATGATTTTTTTTTTAAGGAATTGAAAATGTGCTTATGAATTGCTGTGAATGCGTGAATTTGCTGTAGTAGACGACACGTTGGAAGCTCTCGGAGCGTCAAAAGAATACCAAATGCTACGTAAATGGATAATTCGAATAATAATCGGATGGATTGCACACTCTTTTTTTCAATTAACACATCCTTTATTTAAATTCTTTCTTATTATAATAATATGAATTTTGGTATACATTCTATCAGATTTCTTTTTGTAATATTTTTGTTCTTTTATCCGTCAAACGCGTCATTATCTTCAGTGCTCTGATTACTACAGCTATCCTTGGATTAGTATTGTATCTGTGTATACATTTACTTTATAAGCTATTTTTATTGACATTGTGCGTCGAATGTTAACAGTGTGAAACACTTAAAGATCTTTTGGTAACATGTAAAAAATGGAAGTCCATCAATGACTATGACCTTGACAACATAATGCTTGATGACATATATATGTTTTCCGTATTGTTTGTACAAAACATGTATATATATATATATATATATATATATATATATATATATATAATACTTATTTTA
>NW_017304979.1:83979-84636 GCF_001594115.1 Trachymyrmex septentrionalis
TACTTGTTCATCTTGTTAGGGCTGTGGAAAGCTATTCTGATGTCGCCTTTATTTTTGCGTAATGCTCTAAATCTCTCCGTGTGAGACGGAACGAAGGGGACCGTAAGCCACGAGGTAGACTCTTTCGTAATATCATTCTCAGTTGTGACGTTATGCACGTTATGAATTTTTTTGATTAAATATTTAATTCTATAGTTCATGGTATCAAAAATGAAGTCGAGTGGGTAGTCATTTAAACGTAAGATATTAATAATTAAAGTTAAGTTTTTCGTGTGGAATCTACTGTCAGATAGTAAAAATGCTCTGTCAACTAACGAGAAGATAGTACCTTTTTTTTGTGTCAAAGGATGATTAGAATGGAAATTCAGGAATCTACCTGAGAACGTTGGCTTACGGTACCAATCCAAATAACATTGATTTTCATTGACCAACACGGTAATATCCAGAAAATTTATAGCATTACCCCCCCTTTCCACGGTGAACTGTAAGCGCGGATGAAATGAATTAAAATGTTTTAATAACCTATCAATTTGTGAGGGATGTACCGCCGTACATACCGCCGAAACTTGTTATATTTTTACACATGTTTATACATTTACACATTTATATATGCCGTTCCGTGCGAATGTATCGTCGCATAATAATTTAATTCATTCA
>NW_017304979.1:84736-87038 GCF_001594115.1 Trachymyrmex septentrionalis
TAATAATTTAATTAATTAAATGTTTTGTTTTTCTCTTTGTAATCTACTGACTCTTCTTTCGCCGTGTATTTGTTTGATTATTTACGTTTACATTTAAGAGTCTTTACATCGTTATTATGTTTTTAAAATGTACTAAACAACAATTATTTAAAATAAATATTTAATCATTATTTTTCATTGCTAGATATTTATAAGAGATGACCATCTTTAGAAAATGTTGCCAAGGAAAAACATGTTGAGTAATGTAATCGAATAAACATATAGTCAAAATTTCCACCTCCAATAAACCTAATCTTGACATATAACGTCATAAAAAACAGCAAAACGGTAAAATTGTAACATAAAAGGTAACGGTAAAATCGTCACAGAAGAGTAATGACAAAACCAACGGTAAAAGTAACTTGTCTTTGGCTGTAAGGGACAGCCGCGCCCCATGTTGATAAATAGTTATAATACGATTGAATCAGACGCTATGCCTCCGCAATAGAACAGACTTCCACATTCAAAGCGTCCTGTGTCAAAGAACTCAAATGCGTTTGAAAAAATTCATATAAAAAAGTTCCGTATGGAAGTTTTATCTTTGTGCTCGTAGTATTCATGCAAATATTTGGACGGTCCCGGAGACATAACTGTATAAAACTTATTTCTGCTGTGAAACTTTTATGTTCTTCCTAAATGTCCCCTATTTGCCTTTGATGCGTTTATGAAAGCAATGTAATTTCACAGTTTCAAATTGGAATATGACGAAATGACGCGGTGTGATATTTGAAATTCATTGTTATAGATTTTCAGCGATTTTTGCGCGTTTTGGTCAAGGAAATATTAAGTATAAAGTCTTTGTAAAAAGTAAATCAAAATTAGAAATTTACACTTTTAAAAATGAATGTTAAGATAAACGTACCAGTATAGAAATGAATGTTAAGATAAACGTACCAGTGATCGGACGTGTACTGTAGTACCGGATATTAACACAAAGTTAATTTAATTATATTATTTAGGGATGCTCCGCATCTCTAAATATATAATATGATAAGGAATATAAAATATTGGACATCCGTCGTCAAATTCTTTTTGTCTATCTAATTATCCAACCGGATAACGAATTTTCCAGATATTCTACAGGATATCTGAAAAGAGACTTCCAAAAAAAAAATGGCATGATCCTTTAACCAAAGATGCTTTAACAAAAGATTCTTTAAGAGGAGTCTTCATGTTTCAGAGTCGATTCTTTGAAAATTTTTTTAATAAATAAAAATTTTAGGTATAGTCAAACTAATACAAATCTAGAAAATGCGTACAATATACGTATAAAAAAATTTTTTTGTGTTAATTTTTTATAGAATAGTAATAAGATGTCGTTGAAATTAAGCATGCACCACGAATACGGTTAAACGGAGATTGAGGTACAGATCGTATTGTTGGTCTCACAGCAAAAGTAAGGCTTTTTATTATAATAAATGGACTTGTAATTCTTATCTCCCGAACTAGAATAATTAATATCATATGCATATTTTCAAAATTGCAACAGTTTGAAAAAATAATTCGAATTTTCCTCACGTTTTTCCATTTATTTCAAATAATGGCGAGCACCGATTATAACAAATGTTTGGTGCGCGTTATTAGAGGTCTCACACCGTATCATTTTATCTCATATATCTTGGATTTTTGTTTCTTCCATCAAAAATTTTTGTGGGATATTCTTGAGGCTATAAACTTTCAAAAATAATTTTTTATTTTTTACCCCTAAAACGTAAAAACTACCTTAACAAAATGCATTTGTTTAATGTTTTTAGCAATTGTTTAGCAATTTCGTTTAACATTTCTTAGCTTACTGATTGACAAATTTTTATTTTTTATAAGGCGCATAGTTTTCTAGTGGCGTAGTTTTTTTTTTGTTATCTGTAAACAAATTATAATTTAAAACGATTGAAATTGAATTATAGAAATTTGGACAAAACTTATTTTGAAATTCTTCTCATATATATATACAAAATATTATATTAAAACATAACAAATAAATAATAAAATTCTAATTTAGTTCGACTTCTAATTATTTATTAACGCAATTAGCATTTATATGCTTATGCATAATGCATATATTATAATGTTAATAAAAGATATGACTTTTTCGATTTAGATGCATAAGCTCCAGATTTCATCGAATCAATGAACGTTTACGTGTATTATATTCAGATCTATTCGAAAGCAGTACAGATTACAAAAAACAAAACAGATCCATCTTTGTGCATCAGCGGATAATGGGAGCTAAGAATCACAATCAATATATTATATATGGATTATA
>NW_017304979.1:87069-95384 GCF_001594115.1 Trachymyrmex septentrionalis
AGAGAGAGAGAGAGAGAGAGAAAGAGAATGTCTCATTCTACTTTTTACATCAACGTATTTTAAAAAGTATTAAAAAAAATGTTTTCTATGAAAGTGCAACTGCTTCGAGAAGAACCTAATGTGATCACTTATTCTTTTCTAGATAAAAATATGCTGAGAGACGCAATAAAAAAGATGTTATGTTTATTTGCGTATTTTGAAATAAAATTTTATGAATTTTTACATAATATGATTTCTCTACAATCATTCGCATGTAAAAGTATAAAGTTAGAAATATAAAAAAAAATCAATAATTTATGAGAAATTATAGGTACATTTCTGTGGTACATATAATTGACATGACACATTAAATATCTCGTAAACTATTAATTTTTAGGATATTAATCGTAATATATTTATAAATAGAATAATGACATAAGTCAGATTGTAAAGACAACATTACTTGTTTATTTATAAAATTATTTATTTGCATATATTGCCTACGTATTTTTTATAAAATGGAGGAGGGCCTATAAGGGCCAATTTCTACCTCCTCCAATTTTTGCTCAAACTCAAAAATCTATATTTTGAGGTCAATTAGATTCAATTCGAATGATTGCAGCTTAAACAAAGCGATGGAGTTGCCATATTTATTAGGAAATCAAAATTTTAAATTTTAAATGTATTTTTATGTTTTAATCCTCATCTATAGATTCATCTGTTTTGGACCAAAAGGTTGCATCCATTTCATATTCTAGATAAGCATCACTGTGGTATTGAGATATACGAGTATTTTCCATATATTTATAATATTCTAGGTACCACAGAACAGATGCGCACAGCATTCTACAGTCGGTGCTCTCGTTTTGTATTGACAATACCAATTTTTGATAAGATCAAAGTTATCTTTCTCCACCAAATCCAAAGTTGGTATTGCTTGGATAATGTCGACATTGCAACTTAATCCTTAAAATATCTGCTTCCTGTGCACGTGAAGCATGTAATTACATTTTCCGCCATATGTTCTCGTGTATAAAACGCCGCTTGCTTTATCTTATAAATTCCAATCGTTATTCTGCAAAGATTTTTGCAGTGTTAAACGCGGAAAGTCTCTAATGGATGTTGCCTATTTTTTCCCAAATGGTGGTCTTTTTGAACACTTTTCATCTTCTACAATCTTTTGGAGATTATTGGGTTTTTTTTAGACAAAGTGAGCATTCTTTAAATAATTATTTCTTCATCTGGTGATGTTACTTGTCCCGGAGGTGGTCGCTAAGCATTAGACAGTGCGGATACAATTCTTAATTTCTGACATATGATATTTGAGTGTGATTAGGAAAAACATTCTCTATGTTCTCTATGTAACATTTTCTATGTTTTAATTAAACCATTTACGAATTCGACAATCCAACGAATTTTGGTCACAAGTCTAAATTTATTTGCACTTGTAGCATCATGTTGTTTTTCTACTTAAAAAAATTTTTTTAAGTAGAAAGTCAACATGATGCATTTTGGTATCAATCCATATCATTCCAAAGTTGTTGAATCCTCGGTCTACGACCAAAACTTCTTCTCATAACCATTCTTATAAAAGTAAAGAACTTCTTTCTTTCATCAAACTGTTCAATATATTGGCATCATTATTTTCCCCGTCAGTAATGTAGAGACCAAAGACATTCAAAATATGTCCAGTAGTAACTACCATCATAAGCTTAACCAGGCCTGCCTTTGTGCATAGAAAAAGAACGTCTTTGGAAAGAATAGTTACTATTCTTTTCTCTGTATATGTATATTCCATCTGCTACAAGTATTGCCACGTCTTTGCCTTCTGTAAATAAAGCTTTGACCATATTCCTAGTTTGTAATTGTAGGAAATTTTCTTTAGTAATATAATTCAAATCAAGACGATTGGGGACAAAAATCTTCCATGAGTCCTTTTCTAGCCAAATTTGTCATTTTATCAATTGTACGTCCTTGTAGTCCGAAAAGTTGATAGAATTGAATAAGACATTCTTGTTCTTAATTTAATAAGGAATAGAGTGAGACAAGTGCGTGCATTTTTTATATATTATTATGTACTACGGATTTTACCACTAGCGTAAGTGAAAAGATTATTGAAATTTTTCGCAGATATTCCATAAGTCGATGATAATCAACATCATTTAATTTTCCAGGAGTGTTGAAATCCAATAATCATTTTTTTTGCTAATACTCAGAGATTATTCAACAAGTTGAATATCTCGATTCCACTTAAGATAGTTGTATTCGATATTTAATTTATTCGATTAGCATCATTATCTTTGAAAATATTACCGTTCAAATGCCTTTTTCAACATCGAGCAACTCTCTGAATTATTAATCCGTTATTGTTTGAGATCCCGTCAGCTCGCTCAATCATACCATTGTCGTCATCTCACGGTCGCCCGTGAAGCCCAGGGGGACAGCTCGAGCGACCGTGCGATGGGGTGTCGAGAGCAGGACGGGGGCAGGGGAGTCTCCGGGCCGGATTTCGAGTGAGGACCTTTGGACGGGTCGTGTCGCCGGCGCGCACGCGCTCTCATTTCATTCGTTCGTTAACGCTCACTGTGAAAGGAATCTCTCCAATAAACTGCTCTAAGTGTGATCTCGATTAAGAGTCAGCTCGTTACAACCTGTGCATTAATTAGGACTGCTCATGGTTCTGTGCAAGTGCTTCTCAGCATTAGAGTGCTTGCACGATTGTAGCCGGACATCCGGCTCAACGGGCAGTACATTGGATCGGCCTTGTGCGAATCATCAAACTGCTCAATAGAATTGCTACTCTCACAACTGTGCAATACTGTAATTAACTCTAATTATTAAGTAAACCCTCTTCTTTTCAAAAAGTGCCTGCTCATTTTCCTTCATCCACGCTGTATGTCCTTTACATTGTTTACGCAGCGCTCATATAGAATCTCTCGAACGCTCTATCTCCATTGCTGAATCGGGTGTAAGAGAGTTTTCCGAACAGAATTATTGGATCAATTAATTTATTGGCGACCTCTCGAACAGAAATGTTTGCATCACGGAATGCTTATATGTATTTTTCTTTGTTCTTCTGAACTGAAAAACTTTTCTCGTGGCATTCTGGTAGAAGAAAATTTATTTTAAATTATTTAGAAATTATAATATTATAATATTATAATATTATTTTTTATATACTTTCCTTAAGAATGATGTTTCCGGTTTAATGATAAAAAACAACTATATATTAACATTGTTCTTGTGTAATAGAAGAGATTGGGGATAAAGTGGGACCGAGTCTAAGCTGGCATTTGAATTTTGAGTGGCAAAAATATATCTTATAAATTCCCAATTTATATTGTAGATGGTATCTCGTGTGTCTTTTTTTACCAACAAAATTTGGATAGTTTAGGTACCGCATTGTTTTGTTTAGATAGTCCAAATGTGTTTTTGACAGTAAAAAGTAATTTTTTGAATGTTCGGACAATATGTATCCTGGTTGTTATTTTTCAAATTCAGAATTGTTTGAATAAGTAAATCTATGTGTTTTGAAAACAGTTCTGATGTTATCTTTCTGTTTAAAGAATTGTTTAAATTTTATATTTATGTCAAAGGTTACAATGTACGTTCGGGACTAAAAGAGCACCAAGTCATCGGGGCTACTAAGTAAAACCACTTAACCTCGATTTTTTATTCATATTATTTATTCAATATTTTTATTATATTTTTATGTTAATTACAGCATGGTTCGTAATTACAAGCATAGAACTGATTTCGTCGATAAAAAAGATGTCTAGAGCTGAGCTAACCGTCAAAAAGGATAATATAAAAACTGCACTGGTAGCGAAAAAATTTGAAAAAAAGTTCGTTTAATATGGAATCAGTAGATTCAAGATTCAAGATAGACAAATTAAAGATTCGAAATAAAATTTAATACAGTTTCTTTATTTTTTTATTATAATGATGTGTTTTTATTTCATATTACATCGAAAAAATGTAGTGCCCATTTAGCCCATAGGGGTGGCGGGTGTCCACTTAGCCTCGACATTCTTCAGATTTTATTTTCCGAGGACACATCATTTTTGTGTAAATGATTGAAATAAAGTTGCAAACATCAATACTTTTCATTACCATTTTGTAGTAGCAATTATAATCTTATAATCACTCTATAAAACGCTGATAATTATTTAACTAAAATTATTTACTTTGTCATTGAAAACTGTAATTGAGAAATAAAAGTGCTCATTTAGCCCCGGTGTTACCTACACATTTAGTACTTACTTTTACTTTACAGAAATAAATTCTATGATAGTGTAAATATACATGTAAGTACATAAAATTATATGTACATATTTAAAAATATTTTGACAATACAAATAAAAAATAATAATAAAATTAACATTACGTTTTATATTTACGTTGATAAATTATATTATTATTATAAGAATAATTGCACTTATCTTTATTTTACAAAGAGCATTATGTTGTGCACATAACTTTAATGTATGAAATATTTTATCAAAATTATCAGCTTCAACTCAAGTCGACACGTGTCGTTAGAAGCCATATAAGTAAAAAGCATCTATTGAACACATTTGTACCTATTATTAATATAAATATATAATGTTGTAAATATAGTTACCTTGTAATAATACATAAATAAAAATTCCGCGAAAAGGAATGCAATCTAATCTAGATTATCTATGTGCTCATTCTGTCATTCAATACTTGCTGATTAAACGACATATACATACGTTATATGATACGGCATATACATATTATATTTAAATAATTATAGTATTTTCTATCAAATAGTATACACAAGATTCGTTAGCATTTGCTTAATTTTTTTCAAACGTCATTTGTTTTTTATTTATTAGCAATAGCATTGCATATTTTATTAATGTCGTTAATTAATAAAACATGAGATATAGACTAAGAAGTATACTTTAAAAATTTTTAGTGTAATATCATAAAAAGTGAGGTAAATATGCATTTTAGGTAACACGTCACCGATTTCAATGTTCTTTAGATATGTTGTAAGGGACAGGGTTTTGAGTGATTACTCACAAAAATTAAGTTGGGGGACGGCATTGATTTAAAAGATATAATCAATTAAAGTTCCATGACATGTAAGTTTAAAGAATAATATTTTTTTTATTATATAGCACAAAAATTTTCTGCTTTAATATATATTTTACTGTTCAGTGAAGCGACTCTCACTCTTTCTTCCCCCTCCTCCGCTTAAGGGGTACACGACTTATGTAATTGCACTGTTGCACATGGGTTTCGACTTTCCACGCAAAGCGACTCTCACCCCCTTTCCTTCTCCCCTTCTTAAGGGACGCACAACTTCCATAATGGTACTGTTGCACGTATTTGTATGTTATCAAAGTTTAGTACATAAAAGTGCATAAAAGTGGACGAAGGAACACGGAAGTACAGTTTAAAAAACCTACCAACCACCATGCTTGAAATTGTATACTTTTATGTACACTTCTATGTGCATTTCTACCATTTTGACGCGACATTTCTGAAATCAATTGCAGTACTTTATAAATCTAGTGGCTTCAACTTAGAAGATATAATAAATTAAAGTTTTATAATAAAGTCATAATATACGACTTTCTACAAGAAGCGTACTTTCACTCTATCTTCCCTCATGTTTCGAGGGCACACGACTTTTCACGCGAAGCGACTTTCAAAAAACAACTTTCCAAAGAAATATAATAAATCTGGGAAAGTTGTGAGCCTCAAACCAGAAGGGTAGGAGAAGTGAAAGTCGCTTCGCATGGAATGTTGTGCTCCCCCAAGCAGGAAAGCAGGTGGGATGAGAGTTGCTTTGCATAGACAATAAAATATATTGTATTTTAAAGCAGAAAATTTTTAGAGTAAAAAAAAACATTATTTTTCAAACTTATTCTCAACATATTATAGAACTTTAATTTACTATATCTTCTACATCAATGCCGTCGCACTTAATTTTTATGAATAATTATTCAGAACATTTTCCCCTACAACATATCAAAAGGACATTTGAATTGGTGACGTGTTCCCTAAAATGCATATTTACCAAAATTGCTTTACGGTTTTTATAGGAGGTAGTAAATATCATTAGATTTCACGAAAAAAATTAATATCATGCTCTCAATTGAAATTAAATCCAAAATGGATAAAACATTTGGTGAACTGATCCGCAATTAGTACATAGAGTATAATAGTCATTATTTAATTTAATTAAAATTGAAACATACAAGACAGTACCGAAATGAAATAATCCGTAATGTAATCTATATGACCAATAATTACTAAACATCTCATAAAATGTTTAATATTGTTCTGAATAAAAATATAAATTTTTTTTTTAAGATCGATTCACAACTGATAGCTTAATCTACATACCTATAAAATAAAAATTACATGAAAAGAAAGGCAATCTAATTTAGATTATCTATGTGTCCATTCCGTTGTTCAATACTTGTTGGTTTAACGGCATTTACATACGTTATCCCCCAGTGTACAAATCTTACAGTGTAGTTCTCACAAAGTTTCTAAAGTAACTGCGAAAACTATTTCTGAAAATCTTATAAACAATATTAAAACGTGTTTGTGTCTCATGCAGCAAGAACTAATTCAGTTAAAATACTAGCAGACGATTCAGAAAAACTATGACAGAGACGTTAGAAAGAACGCTGGCACCATTATTGATCATCGAATCGTTTTGTAATTTGTACATGATCGAATATCCTCGTGGACAACTTAGGGTGTATCTTTCTTACCTATATGCTTTGGCCAAATGGGGCTCTCTGATATACTTCTATTACTATCCAAATTGCTATTTACTTCTTTGGAATTTGCGAGAAAATGATATAAACATCTCCGAAATCATTTCGTTGGTCACCATTAATTCTCATTAGCTTCAGTCGTTCTAAGGTACAAATTTTTAAGTACACTCCTGGTTCCAATATAATAATACTTGATCTTTTAGTATTACTTTTCTTTTGTTTAATCGTATTTTTAATTAAGAGTATTAAAAATTTACAATTATAGGCAAATACAAAATTATAAAACATTTTTATAGAAAGCTTTCAATACCGTCAACCATGACCTACTTCTTAGTCAAACTCAAGCTATGCAGTCTCTCTCGTTCGACTCTCTCGCTAATCTGCTTGTTCTTTACAAATCGCACGCAGCAGAAAAGTCCTTAAATATAATTCTTTTCCTCTTTTCTTTTCTTCTTGTGCTGTTTTCTTCTGGTGTACCTGAAGGTTCCATTAACGGAATTTTACTTTTTAATATTTTTATCTCTGATTTGTCTAATGTTTTTCTATCCTCTGAGTTTTTCATGAATATGCAGACGACGTAATTCTTTTCAAATTTGTTCCTCCCATTCGATGCTTTTGCAATCTGCTCTGCTTTGAATAAAGGTCTAAAATTTATTGCCGAATGATCTACTAATAATTCACTGCATTTAAATCTCTCTAAATCATTCTTGCTAATTGTCGATTTTTCAACATTATTATCCAATATTCAATCCTTCGATATTTCTCTTCACTCCGTTCCAATTTCTCGCTCCTCTATTAAGATTCTTGGTGTCCTTGTTGATTCTTCATGGACTTTCACACGTCACACGTGCCCGTCAAATGTCGAGCTGTTTACACCTTCTACTTTGTCTCCTTGGTCACATCCTTTCCTTGCTTTCCAAAACTCCTCTCTTCTCAATTACTCATTATTTTATTATTTTACGATTACCCCGATGTTGTCTAGATTCCAGCTCTTAATCAATAATCAGGGTTGGGTAAGTTAACTTTCTTTTTTAACTAAGAGTTAAGTTAAAGTTAACAACCTTCAAAATTTAACTTAGATAACTTGTTAAAATACAAGTTAATTTATAACGAAATTAATTGAATTAAAAATTAAGTTAATAAAAAAATTGAATAGTTAAAAGTTAAATTTGTTTTTTTTTTAATTCATGATTTCAGGATTTAAATCTTACAAATAACGAAAATGACAAATATATACTTTATTTAACCCTTATGTGGCCAACCAAAAAATCTTGTACCGGGGCCAACCGAGGTACCCGGGTACCTCTATACAAATTTATGGCTAAAAACGTGCTGTAGCCTTAGTTATATATAGCCTTAGTTATATAGTTATTAACTATAAATGAATATTATTTATTATAATTTATTTATTATTGATAATTTACTGCTTTTTGTATAAAAATCATTTTTATTTTATAATATACTACCCGAATCCATTATTTATGTATAGAGGTACCCGGGTACCTGGTTGGCCTGGGGAGGTACTTTTTTTGAAACTCGAAATTTTTTGTGAAAATAAATAAAAAAAAA
>NW_017304979.1:95430-99795 GCF_001594115.1 Trachymyrmex septentrionalis
TTTTTTAAATTCATGATTTCAGGATTTCAATCTTACAAATAACGGAAATGACAAATATATATTTTATTTAAAAAATACTCTATATTTTATTTACATGTTTTGTTTATATTTATTGTTTAGTATATAAAATTTGATTATAAATACTGGCCTGTGGTCATGATTAAAGCTTTAGACATAATACGAGGGAGTAGCGATAATAATAAGGAATAATAGATTTCAACTTATCAGAAACTAAATATAATACATCGAAATACACGGTTTCTAACAGATTGAAATCTGGGGGGTCGATTGAATAATTCAAAATGAGGTGAAAATTACAAAAGTGAGAAAATTCACTTTTAAATTTTTTCACTTTTGCCATTTTCATCTTATTTTCAGTTATCGCTATTGCCGCATATTATAACATGTCTGAGATTTGACTTCAAAGAATTAAATAAAAAATTAATAGTTACGAATATAAAATGTAACTAAAATTAAAATGTAAATATAGTTAAAAAGTTAAGAGTCTAAAATGTAACTAAGTTAATTTAAAATTAATCAGCTTTTTAACTTTTTAACTTAATTTTTATTTTTTTAACTTAGCACTACCTAATCCCGTCAATAACTTCTAAATTGTGTACAGCGTATCCAAAATTCTTGCCTCCGCTTCTCCTACTGCGTTCGTAAATACGACCATATGTCTATGTATTTACCAGAGATCTGGCTGGGTTAGGATGGCAACGTTTTATTCTACACCTGTACTGTTTTTCGTTTTTTCTTTTTTTCTGCTTTAATTTTTTATATCGTCGATGCGTTCTTCAGTTGAACTCTGAAATATTTTACTTTTAACCCCTTTGTCACCAGGTACCAAAATTATTTACCGTTCCACTATGTTCCATACTTCTTTCTTCTACTTCTCAATCAAATATTTTAACTCTTCTCTTGTAGCAATAAAAACCTCTCCATCTTTGTCCTGCTTTCGTTCTGCTTTTCGTGTTTCATTGTATCACAGTATTTAAGAGTGACTGTAACTGGTATGTGTGTAGGTGCTTGCGTCTATGTGCGTGCGTGAGTGCGTGCATGCGCGTGCGTATGTGTATGATTTTGAACTATTGTTTCATTACTCATTGCATCGTCTTAGTCCTGGTTTTTAGATGGTAGGCTACAAGTAACAGCAGTTTTGCTGACGCTTCTAACCATTTGCAAGCTACTATAGCATGTGGTATCATATTTTATGTTTATGTCTATTACTCTGTACATGTAATTATTTTTATAAGTTGCGCAATAAACTAAATTAAATATAAAAAAAAATTTTTAACAGATCAATTTTAATGCTTACATTATTATAATATAAGGTATAGTAAAAAGAAATCTATTATTTTTGCATTAAATTGAAGACTTTATTTAGTATAGTTAGAATGATCCGATTTAGGTCAAATATCCACCGTTTTGTTCTATAACTTGTTGCCATTTTGAAGGTAATTTCATTATGCCTCTCTCATAGAAACCCTCGTCCCTATTGGCAAAAAACTGGGACAGTCGATTTTCACAAGCTTCTCTTGAGGCGAATTTTTCACCAGCAAAATCATTCGTCATAGACAGGAACAGGTGGTAATCACTTGGTGCCAGGTCCGGACTATAAGGTGGATGCATAAGAACCTCCCAACCAAGCTCCCGGAGCTTCTGGCGAGTCACTATCGATGTGTGTGGCCTGGCGTTGTCTTGATGGAACACAATTCCTCTCCTATTGGCCAAAGCTGGCCGCTTCTGGGCGATTGCTTCTTTCAGACGGTCCAATTGTTGACAGTACAGGTCCGAATTAAGAGTTTGGCCGTAGGGGAGCAGCTCATAGTAGATGATTCCCTGCCAATCCCACCAAACACACAGCAAAACCTTCCTGATCGTCAATCCTGGCTTGGCCACCGTTTGCGCCGGCTCATCGCGATTCGACCACGATCGTTTTCGCTTGACGTTATCGTAAGTGACCCACTTTTCATCACCAGTAACCGTTCGCTTCAGAAATGGATCGATTTTGTTGCGATTCAGCAGCGATTCGCAGATGGAAATTCGGTCCATAAGATTTTTTTGCGTTAAGTGTGGCACCCATACATCGAGCTTCTTTTTGTATCCAGCCTTATTTAAATGGTTCCAAACGGTTTTTTGTGCAATGTTTAACTCCTGGGCAATCGAAACAGTGCTTACATGACTGTCGGACTAGACGATTTCCATTATTTTATCGACATTTTCGACAATTGGCCTTCCAGAGCGTGGTGCATCTTTGACATCAAAATTACCGGAACGGAATAGACGAAACCAAAATTGCGCGATATTGACTGTTACAGTATCAGGACCATAAACACTATTCACATTTTCAGCCTGGCTTACGTTTTCGCCTTTATCGAAGAAAAACTATAAAATATGGCGTATTTTCTCTTTGTTGGTGTCCATCTTTGACACGCGCGCAAACAATACTGACTCAAGCAATCACAAAACTGTCTCAGAAGATTTTTTAGTACGAAATCTTATCTTTCTAACGCCATTTGGCGTAACCCGATCACACTTATACAACGCGAGATACAGATTACTAAAGCCATCTATTGGAAAAATAATCGATTTCTTTTTACTACACCTTATATTTTGTCGATATGTTTCGTAACGTCTGCATCACCTAAATATTCGCTCTTACATCTGCGTTTGACTCTCATTATCTCTTTTCTGAATTTTATTATATTAAGAACAAAAATAAAAAATTTATCACGTTTTATGATTATACTAATAAATTATATTATTATAAGAATAATTGTAGCAAAGATAGGGACTCGTTGAAACAGTTTTTACAACTTCGGCATTAGATTTTTTAAACAAAATGAATTGTTATGATTAAAATATATCAATAGAGAGAACCTTTCTTTACATTTTTATGGGATTAATGATTCTATACACTGTATAGTTCCTTTGCAATAAATGAAATGTGGACGTGCTGCACAGTAGTTAATTGCCCCGATATGTGGGGTAAATTGATGCATATCACAATGTAAACTGCCTCTATAATAAACTTTATATTAAATTAACAAAAACGTAATAGATATAAAAATAAGATAATAGATATGTACTTCTTAGTAAAAATTATATCTTTAAAAGTTATTTTGTAATAATTAAATAACAAAATGTTGTTACAGAAAAATAAGTGTAAATTATTTTAATTTTACCTTCCTTTGATGTAAAAATATTAAATATAAAGTGTTTTGTCAGAGTTAAATTGTAACTGAATGTTCACGCGTGCTGTACAGCAAGTTACTTTTTCTTATGATATGAGGAAAAAGAAAAAATTTGATCTGAATTAATCTGAAATTTCTCTCTCTCTCTTTTGCTCGCTCTTCTCAGATTTATTTTAGATTTATAAATTTATTTCGAGGAAGAGAAGAGAATTAAATTTCAACTTTTTCCTTTTAGTGTAGTATAGTATGTGTAATGATACCGATTTTGCAAAGTTGGATCATCAAATACTTCATTAATGATTCTAACGCGAAACATAAAATCTCAACGAACGAGATGATGATTTACATCACCTTCCTGATCATTACCATTGTCATCGCCATTATGTTGTTACATCACTCTATCATGAAATCGTTGAACACGTTAGCATGAGGATAAGTATCGCCTGCAATTCTCTTCTCTATCGAAAGTTAATAATGCGAATTAACTAGTGAGCAGAGTTGGAAACGTTACCTTAAAAAAATAACGCGTTACCGTTACAGTAGTTACTTTTTGTTAAAAAAAATAACTTGTTATTAGTTATTCATTTTAAAAAGTTGAAAAAAAGTAACTTGTCATTAGTTATTCATTTTGAAAAGTTACATATTACCATTACTAGAAAAAGTAACGAATCGTTACTTCTCGATAAATTGTTGAATTTATTTCCGTTACGTACGATATTGATAAAATTAATTTTATTCGACGCATTTTTACACAACAACCGAATCTGGCAAAAACAATCGTCGAAAGCTAAACTCAACAATTACCGAATTTAAATTAAATATGGCTTTTAAACATTAATGTCATTTTTAAAAATGTATTTAAGATTCACTTTTAATACTGAAAAGTAGTATATATGTTATGTGAATTACAGATTTTCAATACTGACAGTGATTAATGGAATGCAGTCTAAAATATAAAATATTAAATATTAAAAAAAAAATAAAAATGAAATAATGAACATTTTGTAATTGTATTTATTGCAAATAATAACTTTTTATTATAGATAATACAATGTTAATTGAATTATCTACGATTGTAAATATATATATATATAATAATGATAATGATTTAACCGTTACTTTTATCGTTACTTTAAATTTTATTTTATGGATTGGATTGGATTGAATT
>NW_017304979.1:102860-104006 GCF_001594115.1 Trachymyrmex septentrionalis
CTCCGTACGTTTCGTTCTAAATCTGTGAACACTGGGTATACATTCGTTTCAAAAATATTCTAGAACATTACTCAGGTATAGAAGAATGTAGAGATCCTTCTACTTCCCTACCTTTTTAGTTCAATGCACCTGGCCTTCGAAATAAAGAGGGTAACGGCATAGCTGCCAGCGTTTTATATCTGACTAAGGATAACAAAAGGTCACTATATACAATAATACTATTATATTTAGCTTAGAATATATTCGTCAACTGTAAATAAATCAATATCCATCAAATAGATAAAGATAACTAAGGCTACAGCACGTTTTTAGCCATAAATTTGTATAGAGGTACCCGGGTACCTCGGTTGGCCCCGGTACAAGATTTTTTGGTTGGCCACATAAGGGTTAAGGCGTTTTCACAATTATGAGCAAATACAAGGAACTCCACACAAATTATAAGGAAAATGGGTTTCGGTCAAATTGCTTCAAATTTTAATATCTTTTAATTCATGTCAAGCTTACTAAAAGTCCTCGTAGGAACAAACATCTGAATTAGATTTTGCTCCAGAACCTTCGAAGATCAACACATCTTATACAGAAAAATAATCTTATCAAAATCAAAATAAGTTTTTTTTATTAATATTAATTATAAATATTGTCTAATATTCATCATAGATATATACTATATACATATATGTAACGGAAAAATTTGTCAGACATAATATCCCGAAAAAGTATCATATTTTGTAATATTTTGTAAAATATTGTTACAGCATAAAATATTCTAAAAATAGTTTTATTTTATTTTTTAATTTCAAGAAGCGTGTTAGGATTTCCAAAAAGGCAAGATAACTTACAAAAATCAAGCATTCTATTCTGTAAGAAGCAACGGAATTCATATAAATCACACATCTCAAAGCTCAAAAGAATAAAACGCTCATGTTCACATTATTCATTCTGTATAATTCTAAAAAATAGCGCAAAACTAAAATCATAAGCATACTATTGATCAGAGTTGAGTAGTAGTTAGTTAAAAGTTTAAAAAAAGTTAATAATTTTTTACTTAACTTAGTTAATTTTAAATGCATTAATTTTTAACTTAATTTAGTTACTTTTAAACTTTAATTTATTAACTTTTTTAAATTAAAAATTTTTCTATCTTTT
>NW_017304979.1:104322-105420 GCF_001594115.1 Trachymyrmex septentrionalis
AATAAGAGTCACACCATAGCCTACGATAGCCAGTTTTTATTGACTCGTTAAGTTTTGTCAATTCCCGCTTATATTTAAATCATACTAATTTTAGGTGTCATAAACAATATATTTCAGCAACATAAATATAAAATGAATCTTAGATAAGAAAATGTTGTATAACAATATGCACATCCACTCATTTTTTAAATTTTTACGTATATCTTTGTAACAAATATTTAGTCGATGTAGTCGTAAACATGCATGAGCAGTCGTTTCAGAAGTTAAAATATGTTAGATAAAAGTTAAAAAAAGAGAAATAATGCATATATCCCTCGTTCTCGCAAGATTTTGACAAAAACGCCTTATGATGTGACTTTTTTTATATAAATACCTTATGTTACGTCCAAACTCCGGAAAATGGATTTAGAGAGAGAGAGAAGGGAGTAGAAAAGGATGGAGCGTGGAAGGACGGTCAGACTCTAGTCTCGCAGGTATTTGCCTGGAAGCAAACACCGGCGAGTCGAATGCACCCCTTTTTTTTGTTGCCCGCTTCGGAATATGGGTCAACGTCTCGTGAAGACGCTATGACGCCTGTTTCCTATGAGCAGTGCGATCGTCGGTCCGAATTACGAGTCAGGGAAAAATCCCTTTAACTCGGGAATGGACCATGTGCGAGCTTTGAAAGGGCAAGGTTTAGTGATTACGAGGTTGTATTAGGCGGGTTTAAAAAAATAAAAATGACGAGAGCGAGAGGAATAATTAATAACATGATTTATTGTAGATAAGGAAAATGCGCGGTTGTATGTTAATCGGTTAAGTAATACTCTTTATATCTAGTTTATGCATTATTATTGTTACTATTCTATAGCGGCTACAGTTATCTTATTCTACTATAATAGCTATACATTGTATGTGACTGTGTTAGAGGGGGAATCGGCTAGGTTTGGCTTAACATATTTCAATGAGGGAAACGGAGGAAGGGGGGAAAAGATTATTGAAGAATTTGACTGGAACTAGGATTGCATGGGTGGAATTCGGAAGGAATACGGGGATACTGGAGGTTGAGGCTTGACCAGTGATGGCATTGCGGATTTCCTGAGGATCGAAATAATGAGG
>NW_017304979.1:108050-111658 GCF_001594115.1 Trachymyrmex septentrionalis
GATAAGGTTCGCCTATTTGACACTTGGTTCCAATATCTAACCCAACGGTTCTGTCCCGAATGGGTTATTAGTTTAAAATGTTATTTGGCTTGTCGCTACCGTAACGGAAGGTCTACTGGTCACTAATTTTTTATGATGACGATAGTTTCTAAAAAGTTTTTAGTCGAAGAAAAGAACCGTGGAATCCGGACTTACATATATGAATATAAAATTAAATTTACTTTTTAGATTAATAATCTATATTTGTAAGCGTTATTTAAAGTAATCTCATTTTAAGAAAAATTAAAACATTCTGATCTTAAAAATAATTTTTTTCAAAATTAATTTTATTAATTATTTACTCTAAGGGACTCTCCTACAATCACTTTGATCTTGACATATGTTGTTAAAGTCATGACTCCAAGTGACCTTAGACAAATCTAGTCGCTCATTGTTCCTTAAAAAGTTATTAACAAAAAAAGGTTATCAATAAAATCTAACTTTTGGACACAGCTGCGCTCCGAAATTCTGCTCTCCGAATTCCCTGCTTTTGAGGCACCTTATCCTTAAACAGAGGATCATCTTTTGACACTTCTAAAAGCTGCCGTTGTTTAGAGCTTAGCGTAATCGGTTTCAGACTCAAGATCGTCCAGGTATATTGTATACTGTGATACACAGCATTTAAAGCAAATAATGCTAAGCACTCAACCTAATAAATCGTAATATTAAAATGTACTATAAAATATAGCGCAAAATATTTCTTATATAATTGTGTCTTTAGAGCAGAAAATTTGTATGTTTATATGTGGTATCTTTAGGCATTACGTTAAAAAAAGCTTAATCATTCGTGTGTATATCAAATGCTTTTTTGAACGTGAATTCTGCAAGATAATGGACGAAATGGGATTATATCGAGATATAATTCCGCGCATATTTCTCCATAGACGTTCGATATTTTGAATATAACGCTTATGTCTAGATCAACAAAATGTAAACTTTTTGTGAATGATTCACTGTTTTATGTTGATACATTGGGTCGATTTGGCCGTATGCTTTCCAATAATCGGTATAAATTATTGATCCAGGAGCAATGTATTTCCGGATGAGCGGTAATGTTTAAGCGTCACGGGATTCAGTTGGTACATAAACATTTTGTTTGTGTTGCGTGTTATTTCTCCGAAAAACCATTATCCTTTAACGAGTCGTTCGCGATTATATTCTCGTCCAAATTTTGCCTCATCGATTTCGATAATAATTCCTTCTTCGCCAATTTGATTTTGATTATTTATTAACCATTGATTCATGAACTAAAAAGTCAGATTGTTGTAATTAAATATGTATTAAAGTAGAGAATTTTTAAATAAGTATACAAGTTTTCTGTTTCAAAAATACTACAAAAATACTCTGTTTCAAGAACACAAAGGACCCCACACTAATCTTATGTAAAATGGATCCCAGTCAAATTGATTGAAATTTTACTATAATGTAGTTTGTGATGTATAATAGTTTTAAAAGTCCTCATGAACAGGAGGTTCAAAAATAAATTGTTCTCGATATTAGAAATCAAATGTTGGAATTTAGCCATATGTCCAATATTTGACATCCAATATCTCGAAAAACTGTCCATTTTTGGACCTTGTATCCATAAAGATTTTTGATCAAGATCTCATGATCTACAATATATTATAGTAAAATTTCAGCCAATTCTGAGATCCACTTTACATAAGGTTAGTGCGGGGTCCTTTTCTGCTTTACAAACAATTAACATTATTTTCCATTTATGTAATTTTATCAACCGGAAAGGGACCCAATTGTCCCTCTCCCACCCCCCAATTTTAATGAGCTTTTAGTATGGTATTCTCCAGACAAAAATAAGCGACACATATTTTTTTATACGCATTTTGGCTATACGCATTTCTAGGAGAAGAAACACGTAACAGAAAAATTTTTTTTTAAATTATTTATAATAAAAATTATTTATTTATAAAAAAAAATTGTTTATTATAATTCTAAAGCACTTTTAAATTTACTCAATTTTCATTCAGAAAATTTTTATCTATCTCTTACAGTTTCGACGATATTCGCTTTGAAAGAGAAAAACCGATTTTTTTCTAAAGAGTGTTTCACCTCTTAAAAGTGCGTATGAGCACGTATAAAAAAATATATGCTTATTTTTGTCTGGAGAATAACATACTAAAAGCTCATTAAAGTTAGAGGGGAATAGTTAAGTCCCTTTCCTGGTTAGTTATTAAATTACACGAATTATCTCTCTGCAAAAGTTAATCCAGTGATTAGTTAGTTACCTGACGTGTAATATATATTTGGGTTTTTTTCTAGAAATGTCTGCTTTACAAACTAATTCTTTGCTTTAAAATCACATTCTTTTGATAAACTTGTTTTGGTAACAACTTTTTAATGAACAACGAGCGATGGCTAAAATTTGTTTAAGGTTTCTCGGGGACATGGCGCAAATAATATATCTATGAAGTATGAAACTTCTATATTCACTAAAACGCGCTTACATGTTTCGGCTCACTTTTGAGCTTTCCTCAGAGATAACACAAACTAACATACATAAACTATGAATAAAAAGATCATGGTGAGTTTTCCTACCTCGAGAATTTAAATGCCAGAATTAAACCCAAAAAGAGTGAAAGAAAAAGAAAAAAGAAAAATAAAGAAAATAATGGAAATATCGAAATAGAGAATATGAAAAATTTATTTATCACAAACCTTAAGATTATAATTAATTATCTAAAAAATAAGGACTCCTTGATCACAAATCACAAACTATATCGTAAATATTACTAGGAATTATTCAAAAACCAGTTTTTTGGCCAGTCAGATACAGTCACTCTTAGTTTTAGCTACTTATTGAAGCTTACAAATGAAAAATTTTGCATTGGAACGTTAATCGATTCTATAAAAATAAAAGTTGGAAAGTAATCAAAAATTACGCCAGAAAGACTTACTACTGCGACGAACGACTGATTGAGTCAATAATACTAGCCAAAAAATGTCTAGAACCGGTTTAATTATTCATAGTAATGTTTGCGATATAATTTGTGATTTGTGATCAATGTGAGGTCCTTATTTTCGGGATAATTAATTATAATCTTAAGGTTTTTGATAAATGAGTTTTTCATATTCTCTATTTCGATATTTTCATTATTTCCTTTTTTTTCGTTTATTTTTCTTTTTTCTTTTTCTTCCTTTTGAGTTTAATTCTGGAATTTAAATTCTCGAGGTAGGGAAGTTCACCATGACAGGATAATTTTTATTCACAGTTTATGTACTCATATGTTAGTTTGTGTTGTCTCTAAGGAAGGTTCAAAAGTGAGCCGAAACATGTAAGCGCGATTTTAGTAAATAAAGAAGTTTCACACTTCATAGATATATTATTGGCGCGATGTCTTCTGCGCTTGACTTCTACTGCCTATATCCTTTCCAGTTCTTTGATCTATAAGGAGTCTTGATTAGTTTGATTTGTAATACGGACTTAACTTTTATTAAGTTAATTTTTTATTCCTTTAACTTTTAACTTAATTTTATTAATTTTATAAATCATCAACTTTAATTTAATTTAGTATAAAAAAAATAAAAACTTACCCAATCTTGTCATTGATATA
>NW_017304979.1:111758-120858 GCF_001594115.1 Trachymyrmex septentrionalis
TTAATAAAGATAAAATCGATTTAGTGCGATACACTATACATGTCATAGTACGTGTTTCTTGTTAAAAAAAACTTATGGTTAGGGTTATGGTTTAGATTATTAATTTATCTTTATGTCTTATTAGAGTTTTTTTTATCTTGTTATTATTTATATTATATTATTTATTACAATTAATGCCTTAAAACGTCTAGTGCTTAAAATATTTATTACTATTTCTTGAGTTGAGAAATTATGATTTGCAATTATAATTTCTAAAATTAAATGAAAATATATAATAGTTTAACATTTTTACATTTAGACCGTAGTGGCCATTCGTATTTAAAATAATGTTTTTAACATACACAGTTTTATTTCCAATCTTATTGTTTATACACACTCGCCTACAATGTAACTCTCTATATATCTCGGTTATTCCGAAAAATATTGCTAATGTCTCGATAGTCTAAAAGCTTAGGATGCTTGCACGGAATGCAAAAAATCCGGATCCGACTCCCGGCCGAGGAATATTTTTCGCAATAAGTTATTACAGTTTTTTAAGATTAATTTCGTTGAAAGTCCGACAACCATATCAGCACACAATTATAATTTCTGAAATTAATTTATTTAAATAAATATATGTAATATTATAGTTCAACATCTTTACATTCAGATCAGTAGTGGCGCTTCGAATTTAAAGTTATTAAAATAAAAGTTAGTTATAATAGAAACAACTTAAAGTATATTTGCTGCGTTTTTTGGTCGATGACGGGGCTTAATATTAAAAGATCTGTGTGCGTTGCTTGTACTTTTGGCACTCGATATCTTTGCTTTCTCTCTTTTTAAGGCAAAATATGTATCTATCTCATTTTAAATATAAAAATATTTGGGGATTTTATGCAATGCGAACAGGATATTTTTTGTATCAGTAATTAAAGATGTCGGATATATGTACCTCTCTTTCTGTTGCATTGGATAACTACTAGTCTGAAGTTGCTGCTAGCAGTCCATGTTACATGTGTAATCAAAGACCAAAATAGGTCCTCCACAAAACCGTTCAACATTTACCTAAAATTTTTATTATATACTTTTATTATATACCTTTTATATACTTTGTACCTTTTCGAGATTTTTTGAAGCAAAAGTTTAAATGGAACATTTTACACACACACACACACACACACACACACACGCGCGCGCGCGCGCGCACGCACGCACGCACGCACGCACGCACGCACGCACGCACGCACGCACGCACGCACAAGAATAATTAAGGCTAGCTTCGCAGCATGTTGGAATCGTGACGTCAGAAGCGAGGAATAACACGTTAATTTATGTTGAATACCATTTGTAAGTAAAAATAATTTGGATAAATCTAATTGACAAAATCGCTTTAAAACACTAGTAAAAATCGACGAAAACTACCCAGTAAACGAGAATGGATTAAAATAGATTGAAATTTTTTTCTATCTGAATGTATATTTTAAATAGCAAATATTTTTTTTTGGATTTAATTGGATTCAAATAGATTCAATTGGATGCAATTGGATTGAAAAACTGCATTTCCTAGCTATTCAAAATTTTCAATTGAACAGTATTCACAATGCACAGAAAAAGCTAATATTATTTTTAGATTGAAAGGTATAGAGATATGCTTCAGGCAATTCCTATAAATAAATAAAAATGCATTCAGGATTGAAAAGCATTCATTTTAACATTCGTGAATCAATATTTCTAAAAATCTGAATCCATTTCAATTCATTTCGATCCACTCTCGTATCCTTTCCTCCCTTGACAGTCAGTAAATAGTCGTAAAAGGCACTTAAAGTGAGTCTATATTCGGGCAGAAACACACGGTCTGACAGCTGTTGAAACAAGTAAAAAATATGCTTTTGTATCTAAAATTCCAAGATAACTTTACTTTTTGTCGATAATTACGACTTTGATAAGTATGAGACAATCACATGTTCACAATTAAGCAAATAATAACGAAATGGCATGCAACATAAATTTTATCGTCATTGTTCCACGACCATAACTCACAGCAATATATTTCTTTAGGATATCCTATTTTGATCAGATTAATCCCATTCTGATTCAAAACATTAAATTATCCATATGATTACCTCAGAACATTTGTAATTATTATTGTATTGTTACGTCCAAGCTCCGCGCGCATGCGGATCTAAGGGGATGAACGCAACAAGGAACCGAATTGTTAAACTGATTTGGTCGTGTCCGGGCTTCGGATCGCAAGGGAGCCGTCGGGAAGGACCGACGCAAATCGGGAGGCGCTTCGCTTCGTCCTGATGCTCCTAACGAGCCGGGGGTACTTCAATGAACGGAGGACGAAGTGGGAACCTCTGCTCGTGCTCCGCTAAACGGACACACGAGTCGGACGTACTTCAAAAAAAGGACCTAAACTGAGTCAGTGTGCCGACGCACTTTAACGCCAGCTGCGCCAGTACGGCCGTATGCCCTGACTTTCTGTCATGGAACTTAATCCAAGTGACCGGGGAGAGGGCGAAGTGCAATCGCGGGAGAGCTTAATAATACGAAGAAAGGTTATATTTAAATAATGACTACCGAGAAGTTAATTTAATAATGATATAATTAAAAGAAGCAAACTGTGATACATTTTTTAAATAAAAAATAAATACAATTTTGTCAAGTAAATACAAAAATAATACAATTTTTGGTTCTCTATTCTGAGTTATACCTACGCATTTATGGATGTGTGAGAGTGTGTGTGTAAAGTATTGTAGCGACACGTGCGCGCGGCGTCGCCCTCAGATATATTTTTCTTATCAAAAGAATAACAAACAATTAATATACGTATATTATGTGTTCTAATATTTGTTAAATGTTTACAAGTTAAAATAATTATATCGTCCATGTGAGCGTCATAGACATCCTTTTCACTCATTCAATTGAATTGCATATTGTCAACATATGTACACATCTTTTTTCCAGCTTTTCGAAATATGGAACCTTGTTGTACAACACATGCGATTAATATACGTAAGCCCATTCAGAATTCTATAAGCCAAGCAACGATCTAAGAAGTCAGTCTCTTTTTACTAGTCGACGCGAATGCATCACGCCTTCGACTTCTGTCTAAAATAAAGTACAAGTGTCCGCACCAACCGAGTTACAGTGAATACCGAATTACCCCTTACCCACAGTATCATGGCAGAATGGAAGGGAGGAGTTACGGAGAGAATAACGAGAGAATAAAAAGAGAAGAAGATTTTGATGAGTGGATTTGAAAGGGTTTGACCTAATTTTCCTCGGATGATGATAGTGTTAGCGGACATGAACGACCGGTCGACAGGAGGAGGTGAACAATTATCGTGCGGCGACAGAAGTTGAAATTATAATGTAAACGGACTGCACTGTTTTCATTTTCTTATTGGAGATCAAAAGGGAGAAAGAAACAAAGAAAAGAATAAAAATAAAATAGAACAAATGAATAATAAAAAAAAATGAAATATTGAAATAAGTTACCAAAAGATAAAGCGAGGAGGGAGCCAGAGAATAGAGATATACTGACTTACTACTGAGATGCTTATCGTTGGAGATCCTCCGGACAGGATGTGCAAAGCTGGTGGTGTTTCTTTAACACTGACTCTACTGGAGAAAGAGGGCTTCGAAAATCGGATAAAACCTTTTGAGTATCGTGACAAACTCACTGACTCTATCAACTTTTAGTATTGCGACCGACTCACTGACTCTATCAACTTTGAGCATTGCGACCGCTTTTCTAACTTATCGCCCGACAAGTATAACTCGAGAACTTAGAGAAAATCTGCTATCTGATGCAAGGATTGCGGAACCGCGATTTTTATACTAATCGCCCCAGATTACTCAAATTTGGATTGGTGGAATAGGTTTCGTTGGCTGGTAATAGGATTTTCCTTTGCTCTTGGATTGGTTAAGATTCTGGGGGAAGAAAAGATGTTGACAGGAATCTGTAGAATGGGAAAGTGAAACTCCAAAATTTTATGACCTTAAGATTTATGGGGAAAGGCGCGTCTCGTGCGCCGAGAAGGCGCGCATGCATCGTCGCCGCGGGACCACCCAGAATCTACCCCTGAACGTCGCGTGCCGTTTCTTAAATTTTGTAATTTTGTAATTTGCGAGAATCGTCCGCGACTTGACCGTTAATCTTGGCGTTAATCTGCCCGGTCTTACGCTTTCCATACGTATTTATTATTGATTTTTATCTCGGAGCGACATTCACGAGGAGATACCGGGTTCCTTGTTTTAGTTTTTAAGATAGAGAAAAAAAAAGGAAAGAATATAAAATTTTTGTGTTTCGAAGAATTCGAGATCTCTATGAAAGAAAAGAGTCGCTTGAGTCCGCCGAACGTAACACTAATATTATGTACACAATAATATTATAATTACATAAGTGGGCTTTTATTTGATACATTGTTTACAAAAAATATTTTTATTTATTTCAAAAAATTTATTTATTTATTATTTTCCATAGCTAGGAAGTTGAATAATATTATAATAAATTATAAGAAATTATGAAACATTATGTACTAATAAATTTTGCAGCGGATTGTTATAAAAATATCTCATACACACAAGTTTTTATGATAAACAAACGTGTTGCTAACGATTCCAATTCTTTAATCCTTTTTATCTACTTCCTATAATATTATACATCTTTTAAGCATATCTTATACTGTAGGCAGTGAGTTTTAAAGTAATAAATTCAAAAATGGGCCTTATTTAGTGCTGGGCCTTATTCGATTTAAGTATTTTAATTCCATTTAAAAAAGCGAAAATTACTTTACCATTTCTTTTCGTGTCTCTATCTGAAAAAAAATAACGTAATCAAAATGAGCCACCCTTGAATCGTTGCTCTTTAGAATATACTTTTTTAAATTTTCTATACTTTTCGGGATGTTACAATGTGGAAGTTAAAATGATGCACACTGTACACCTACATACATATATACATATATACGCGTGTAATATTTTTTATAAATTACATTATAATATATATTGCTTGCGATTCTCACCTTGTACTATCCATTGACACACTAAATTGGATCTATGTTGTCTTCTATAATCTGCATTATTTTTGAAAAGTTCTGAATAGAACACATGTTAACGATCATTGACTTGATGAAAGCTTACGTATCTGAATTGAATGAAAGAGATTTAATTATGTTTTTCATTAAAATTGTGATATACGAGTATACATAATATATGTATATTATCATTATATTAAATAATCAAAGTTAGACTAGATTAGGATTTTATTATTAGTTTTTTATGTTTTATTACATTTTATATTTACTATATATGTGTATAATAAAATAAACTTTTATAATTTTCCCTTTTAGGTTATCTCATACTCGTATATATTCTCTATAATTTCAATGCTAATATTGACAAAATGTAATATAAAATTATAGTGCTTAAATAGTTTTAAAAATTTTAATTTTAAATGTTTTACACAGACTAGCAAACATTTTGACGCACGTTGTCAATAAAAATAGCTTACGAAATAAATGTTCATATATAATATATACAAACCTAAGGATAGTTCCGCAAATTACAGTATTTGAGACCTGTACAAATACCGGTTAAAACCACAAACATCTTTATTGGCACAAACCTTTAAATGTCTTATTTTTTGTTCTAGGACTTATAAAAAATTTTTATGTTATATTATATAAATGAGTAACGAAAAATCGAAATAAATATTTTTTATTACACTTGTATATGTATGAATGGCATGTTTATAATTTAAGTTTTGCGCTTGTTCTCAAAATTACGAAGAATGAACGACGTGGACGTTTCATTTCTTTAAGATGCCTGAATTATATGAATTCTTTTGCTTTTCACAGAATAAAGTGCTTGATTTTTGTGAATTTCCTTGCCTCTTTGAAAATTCTAACACGCTTCTTGGAATTAAAAAATAAAATAAAACTTCTTTGCACGATGTTTTATACTATATTTTACGAAATATTATATTTTTTTTGTGAAATTATGTCCGATTTTTCTGTGACACATATGTATACATATCTATAATGTATTATACAGTATTTATAACTACTGTTAATAAAAAGGACTTATTCTGACTATATTTCCATATAAGATGTAATGATCTTCTGAAAGTCCTGAAGCAAAGTCTAAGGCATTTAGCGGTTTGTGCTTATAAGGACTTTCAATCAATTTGACATTATTTAAAAAATATTAAAATTTGAAGCAATTTGATCGAAACCCATTTTCCTTATGATTTGTGTGAGGTTCTTTGTATGCAGTCATAATTGTGAGCTCAAGACGTCTTTAATGCTCTCAATAGAAAAAATGATTAGAAAAAAGTTAAGAAATTTTAATACAGTAATATTAGGGACTACATATAAAACTGAAACATTGAATACATATGAAACTTTTACCTTAGAATAACAGAAGCTAACAAGTATCGATGTAATTACGGTGATTAATATTACGAATTTTATCCAGAACAATGAGTTTGGTAACTTGTAAAAAAAGACATAGGAGTATATGGTATAATAAATAAAATATGTAAGATAGCTCCATAGGACCAAGACGTACAGGCAAGAGATATATGGCATAGAATGTCCAAGAGGATATTCAAAGAAACCCAAACCGAAAAACGACCCAAAGATCATTAATGGTGCCAGTGCAGCCTGTAGCGTCGTCGACATAGTTTCCAGATTGTCGACAAGTAGTACGATGCTTATATTGAAGAATGAAGTATGTACATATCAACTAACAAGTACTGAGTGAAAAAAAACAGATAGTTTAGATTAGTTTGCTTATTCTTCGCTGAATTTTTTCTTGTTTGTGTGTATTATTACAGATTATAAACAACGATAGACGTAATTATCCTCGCAACATTATGTCTTTATATTAGGATCCGAGGTATTTATTAAACGACTTTATCTACACTTTTAACGATGTGTCGTCTTAAGAGTTGAAGCTAATAACTTCAATAAAGTGCTTCATAAATAGTATGTAAAAGTTAATGCGCACAATATGTAAATTGAAGCTACGTAAATTTATTTTTGTAATAATAATATAATTTATTAAGAATTATTTATAATTAAGAATAATAACTATTCAGTCTTGAAACGTAAACTTTACTAAACTATTGCAGTAATATCACGAGTTAAATTAACTAGTAATTTAACAATTTGATGCTTTTTTCGCACTTTAAACCGATCTTAATAGTGTAAAGTGACATAATAAAATCTGTAAGTAATTAATTTTTATTGCGAAAAATATTACCTTAGCTGGGAGTCGAACCCGGACCACTTGGGAAAGCAAGAGATCCAGATTTGACTTACAACCGAGATAATATTTTTTGCAATAAAAATTAATTATTTACAGATTTTAATATGACATGCAGCATTATTAAGATCATTCTAAGCTAAAAAAAGCATCAATTTCTTAAATTGCTAGTCAATTTAACTCATCGTGATATTACTGCGATAATTTGATAGATTTTGCGCTTGAAGATCAAAAAATCATTTCGGTGCGTATTTTAAAGGACAATGTATACGTAGTATATGAATACTTACCTAGTATATAAATTCACACTCACACAAGCATTTAAGATCCAGTTAGACCGTTTAAGGTATTGATTTGTAGATTGTGTTTCTTACATATATGGTCTTATAAGATATAAATAATTATTTATTTATTAAGAATCCATTTATCAGAATTTGATTTATGTTAATTTGCTTTCTTTCTTTTGACTCATTGTTAAAATTTAGCATTCAATATATTGAAAAACAAGAATGACACAGATACTGACTTATATAGATTTAGGATTATGAAAAAAAGAAACATACGTATAATATAATATTACTGTTATAATAGGAGATCGGGATTGGTTGTCATTCGAAATAGATTGTCAAAAATTAATAATTCAATTACCATATGACAGAGCATTTATTTCTTTTGACTCTAGAGATTACAGATATAATATTAAATACTAATACACAATAACAAAATTGTTATGTAATATCGTTTGCGACAAAAGCGTTGCGGATATAATTTACAATAATTTATAAGAAATTAAAGTTGGTGGTTAAATTTGTTTTATCTCTTTCTTGCATTTTTATAAGATTTTGATATTACTAATCGCGATTTAACTATAATCTTGAGAAATATAATAATATTCCTTAGTTAATTTTTAGTATAGTTAGTTCATCTTGAATTAATTCTTGCTGCACAAATGCATATTAATACATTTATAAGAATTTCAGAAATAATTTTTGTAAATTCTTTAGAAACTTTGTGAAAATTACTATGTAAAATGCTTATATTGAAGTATGTACTCATCAACTAACAAGTACTGAATGACAGAATAAACACACATGACCTAAATTAGCTTGCTTACTTCTCGCTGAATTTTTTAAATTTGTGTGTATTATTGTGTGTATACAGATTATAAATGATTATAACTATCCTTGCAATATTATGTGTTTATACTAGATTCTAAGATATTATTCTAAGATATTTATTGTATGCTTTTTATTTAACGACATGTTATCTTTAGTTAAAGCTAATAACTTCGATAAAGTATTTTATGAATAATATGTAGAAGTTAATGCGCACAATATATTTTTTGTGAATTAAAGGTATGTAAAGTCATTCTTGTAATAATAATATAATTTATTAGGAATTATCCATAATTAAGTATAAAAGTTATTCAGTCTTGAAACGCAAACTTTACTAAACTACTGCTGTAATATCACGAGTTAAATTGATTAGCAATTTAATAATTTGATATTTTTTTCGCATCTTAAATATCGATCTTAATAATGCTTAGTGACATAATAAAATCTAAGTAAGTAATTAATTCTTATTGCGAAAAGCATTACCTTGGCCGAGAGTCGAATCCGGATTTTTTAGGAGGTTCACATGAAATGCAAGAGATATACTATAAGTATAGTATAAGATGTAGTAAAAAGAAATCTATTATTTTTCCAATAGATGGCTTTAGTAATCTGTATCTCGCGTTGTATAAGTGCGATCGGGTTACGCCAAATGGCGTTAGAAAGATAAGATTTCGTACTAAAAAAACTTCTCAGACAGTTTTGTGATTGCTTGAGTCAGTATTGTTTGA
>NW_017304979.1:121492-123923 GCF_001594115.1 Trachymyrmex septentrionalis
AAGTGATTACCATCTGTTCCTGTCTATGGCGAATGATTTTGCTGGTGAAAAATTCACCTCAAGAGAAGCTTGTGAAAATCGACTGTCCCAGTTTTTTGTCAATAGGGACGACGGTTTCTATGAGAGAGGCAGTGAAATTACCTTCAAAATGGCAACAAGTTATCGAACAAAACGGTGCATATTTGACCTAAATCGGATCATTCTAACTATGCTAAATAAAGCCTTCAATTTAATGCAAAAATAATAGATTTCTTTTTACTACACCTTATATAAATTCACACAGAATCATATAAGCTGTTAAGATTCAGCTAGACCATTTAAAATATTAATTTCTGTAGACTGTGTTCTTCTATAAATTGTTTCTCACACATAGGAATCTATAAGGTATAAATAATTATTTATTTATTAACAATCTATTTATTAGAATTTTATTTAAGTGAATTTGTCTTCTGTCTTGTAACTCATTGTTAAAATTTAGCTTTCAATATATTGAATGAAAAATAAGAATGGTACAGGTACTGACTTATATAGATTTGGATTTTAAAAAAGAAGCGTATGTATAATAGGTATAATATCACTGTTATTATAGCGACTGTCAATCAGTTTTAAGTGACAATTTAAAACTGATTGACAGTCAAGCTAGCTTGTCAAAAAGCTAATAATTTAATTACCATATGACAGAGCATTTTGTTCTTTTGACTCTAGATTACTGATATAATATTAAATTAATACACAATAATAAAATTGTTGTGTAATCGTTTGCGACAAAAACGTAACGTCATGGATATCACTTAATACTATCATCGAGTATTTATTATAAAGTAATATAAAATATTCAGATATTCAAATTAATCATTACAATAATCCTCATACACTACTCAAAATTATATTGACAGACATGAGAAGACATTTTTTTCGTCAGCCATGGCACACATCGCTTCGTTCTACTTTACTACGAGATACAATATGCACAACATAAAAGAATATAGCATATTTGTTCGATCTATGTTGACTAGCACAATTATTGAACTTCTAGAGTATGCTGAGGTTAACATTAATCAAAATTCTGGTGTATCTGTCTAAACGCGATCTAATAAATCCATCTAAAAAATATTAAATAAATTTTTGTAATATTATACACAATATATTATAATATAACGCCTTATAATATAATAATATAGTATATAGACCAAACATTCTAATTGTAAAATCTTGAATTTGTCATAACAACAGAAATTATATTTTAATCAAAATGCATTTAACTATAGAGATTGCATGAAATCATAATCAAATCATTTTTCTCATGCATTAGAGAAAATAGTAAGTTGTTATGGACTATATACCTGTATTAAAATTATCATAAAAATGATGTTATCCAACAGAAAAATTTCACTAATTGTAAGTATAATGAAAGCATTATACTTACAATTAGTGAAATTAGTTGTGTTAAATTGAAAACAATTAATGTAAAAAAAGATCTTGAATATATAAAATAATAAGAGGACTTCCGGTTCCGGTAAGTAAGAGTGAGGAGGAATATTTTGTAAGCTCCGAAAAAATAGAGAATTTTCTGCCGCTTTCTGCCTTCGGGCCTTTTTTGCTTGCAGGAGACTGGTAAGCACTTTGAATTACCGAGCTGGACAACGGCGAAGACAGTACAGGTGTGTTTCTTTGCGACGTATAGAGAGAAAAAAAAAAAGATAACCTAAATTCGCCACGTGGGCTATCGGCACCAAATATAAGGCGCGAGGTTGCCAAATCTAGTGAAGTGGCAACAGCGTCTCCGGCCGTAGCAACCACGATCAACTGGCGCCGCCTGTTGGAGAAAGGGGCAAAGTCTATATGCATCGTATGCAAAAACAAGCAGGGCATTGCAAGTAAATGGAAAGGCAGCAGGAGTCATTGAGCGATAAAAGTATTTGCAGGAGAGGCAGACCATCAATCGCGGATAAATTGAAGCGAGAGAGGAGAGCGAGTGGAGTGAGCGTAGCGTCGGTTGAATCGTGGCTTTCGAAGAGGACGAGAGAAAGCGAGACAGAGGACAGCGGAGAAGACGGTGAGAAAGGGAGGAGATAAAGAAGAAAAGGGAATTTGTAAGGAGAGAAAAGGAAACTCTGGACAAGGTTGAAAAGATGGATGAATTTAAGGAAATGATGCAGAAAATGCTGAATGAGATGAAAGAAGACTTGAAGGCTAAGATGGAAGAGAATAAAGAGGAATTAAAGAGAGAATTGCAGAAGCAAAAAGAGGACTATGAAAGAAGAGATATGGCGAGACAACAAGAGATAGAGGAGCTGAAGAAAGAAATATACATGATGAAGAAGAGAGAAGAGATGCGGGAAAGAAGAGAAAAGAAGAAAAATGTAATTATTAGCGGAATTGTGCAGAAAGAGGGGGACGCGAAAAAAGTTGCGTGCGAGACAATGAAAGG
>NW_017304979.1:124023-128502 GCF_001594115.1 Trachymyrmex septentrionalis
TATAATCATAAATATCAATAATTTTTATAAGCATTTTTATATGTATTTAATAAATAATGTAACTAATAAAAAATTATTTAATATATCTATTTATTTGAAAACTTTTATTTTGAAACATACTTATATTACAACAAACAGTAATTTATTTGAACTTAATATAATTATTTGGTAATCAATTCATATGTAGTTGTACTTATTTAATGTATTGTTTTTACTTATTTTTTACATGACCTTACATTTATAAATTTTAATTGATTTTGAAGAAAACACTAAATATACTTGATGCATTTCGTTTTATAATTTCAATTTTTTTAAATTATTATTCACATGTATATATTGACTTTTAAATAAATGACAAAATATTATCTAACTTAATGTATCAGTCTTTATACTTTTATTAAAGTATCTTTATTAAAGTATTTCTGAAAATACGAGAGAAACCGTAATACTATATCATATACAATATTACATTGTTAAATAAGATTTATAAAACTAACAAAGTTTAAACATCGCATACATCCAGCTAATTTAAAAATTACCAATGTGATAATTAATATATATAATACAATAATAATTGTATATAACACAATTATTTTCGACTATGGACGTCAGGGTTTATTCTGCAAGATTCAAAGAAATCGTAAACTTTAGATTTCTGCCACATCTCTATAAGTATTAGGATCATTAGATAGAGCAGTCCATTTTGTCCATTTGTTCCGATCTTGAAGTGCTTGACGGGGATCTGTATTCATGTAAAATGTGACTTTAAAAAATAGAAAAAGCGATAGAGTTATTAATATTTAATGTTACAATTATATTACCAGATTAATAAGCGAAACATGTTATTTTTTAATAAATTTAAATGATTAGTAAAAGTTTTACCAATATTTAAATTTTATATTTGTATTTTATTAATGTGTTGCATACGTAAAATTATAATTACAGTTGTTAATTGTATTTATAGCTGGGAAAGAATCTATTATGCTATATCAGATAAATCGAATAACGTTTAGCTCTAATTCAAGTGTAAATGCATAAATGTAAAAAACTTGTAAAATATTAAAAGTGAAAAAATAAAAAAAAACGTACAGAATATTCAATTTTATGCGCTTTTGTATTATGTATCAATATACAATGCACTTAATGATCAATTGGTGTAAAGGGGAAACATATAGTTTAAAAAAAATACGATGGTAAAATACGATGGATAATTTTTTTAAATAAGCAGTTATGTATTTTCTTTATACCGATCGATTAACCTAATTATTCTGTACCTAAAAATAGAAGACTGTACTTTGATAATATTGATTGTTTTTGCAAGTGAAGATCGCCAAGGTCGCCTCTATTTTTTTCATAAAATTATATAATTTTTTTGTAAATAATGCTACTTTTACTTTTTTTATGGAATTATATAATTTTTTACATAATATGATTCTTCTAATTATTCTGCACATAAAAGCACTAAAAGATATCGAAAAATCAATTGTTTACTAGATGTTTTGTATTTTATTCTGACAAATTTGACATAAAAGACCTAGAAAATATATTATTTATTTTTTGTAATTGTATCTTAATATTTTTATATATAAAATAATAAGATAAATCAATTGATGTAAAGAAAATACATTGCTTTTCAAGTAAAATATGTAGATTGCATAATTTATTTTCTAAATCATCTATATATATTTTGTTTACATTAGTTGATAGCTAATAAAGTTAACGAGTCTCGACCTTAATCAGAAAAATGATTGTTAAAGCGTAAGAAAAGGAAAAATGTGACAATTTAATTTTTCAACCCTAATGATTAATCTGTAGGTTATTTTCTAAATGTAACTCAATTTTCAATCCTTAAATAGTGAGATTTTATTCTTCAGAGTAGTATTCATTCTAAAAGTTTTAGAGAACATATTTTAAAAAGCGATGTTTAATTCATAAGATTTATTTTCAGTTATTGTATGATAAATATAAGACGAATAATTATTCCTTAAAAACTTTTGTTTCTTCTGTGTTTTCAGATGAAGCTGTAGAATCTTCTTCAGGGTCACTTTAATTATAATTATATTCTTGTCCGTATTCTCGCTCTTCCGTTCGCTTTGAAATAATTTTCCTATATTTATATGTGAAAAGATATGAAGATCATCTCCATTATTTTAAATAGAATAGACTTACATAATATGATTCTCTAATTATTCTGTATACAAAAATACTTGAAATATCAAAAAATCAATAGTTTACGAGATATTTTATATCTTATTTTGATAAATTTACATAAGATATGAAACATCTAGAATAAACTATTCATTTTTTTATACCTATACCTTAATATTTTTACACCCAAGGTAATAAAATGAATCAAATAAATAAAGAGAACACATGGTTGCTTTTCAAAACAAAATGTGTAAATTGTATAACTTTTTTAAAATTAATTGTGTGTTTTCTTTGCATTGATTGATGATTAATGCTTACAATTCATGTTAACAAATCTTAAATACCCGATTCAAATCGGAAAAATGATCACCAAAATGAAGGAGAAAAAATATAACGATTTATTTTCAACACAATCCTAATGATTACCTTGTAGATTATATATACAAGAGCTATCCAGAAAGTAAGTTTTGTTTTTAAATTTCACCACCGCAGCGGTGCGCATGGATGACGAATTTGTTGATTTATTGGTAAAGGGTTGATTCAATTATTGGATTAGTGCATACGCCTAGTATGTATTTTAATGTTTAAATAAACAGGAAAGGACACAACGCCCAGTGTCCTGATATAATAAATGCATCATCAATAACGGCGATAACTATGTAGAAAAATAGTATAAGGTATGTATTTTAAAAAACAATAAATAAAAATTTTCTGTAAATTGTATACATATATACTTGTTTTCTTTTAGGCTTTCCATCGGAACTTACTTTCTGGATAACTCTCGTACGTATTGAAAAAAGCAATGCTTACTTAAGAGTCATTTATATGTATTGTATAATATTAATAAATGCAAAACAAATAATTACTTGCTAAGAGAACATTCTGTTTCTTATGTGTTTCCGTTAAAATTATTAAATGAAGCTGCTAAGTCTTCTTGAGATTCTACTTTTTTTTTGTCGTATCCTTGTTTGTATCGTTGCTCATCTCATCCGCAAACTTTGCAGCAATTTCCCTACATTTACGGAATGATTAAAGAAATGCAACGGAGAAATTAGTTTTAATCATACAACTACTCTATTATAAGGCAAAGATTATCGTTTTTGAACAAAAAACTATTTATACAGTTTAGATGGCTAGATTTTTAAAGCCACTTTAAAAAATTTTTTTTTAAATAAAAACACTCGAAATATTAATTTTTTATATATGTCTTTGTATTTTTTATTTAAAAAAAATTTATGTTAGGAATATAATAGAAAATATATTATTTTTTAAATATACAAAATTTTAGAAGAAAATTTTTTAGTTGTATCCAAAGATTTAATTTACGCAAGCTATTAATTTCAAACAATCCAAAATTTAATTTCATGTTTATAGATGTAAATTATATATAAATATTGTTGTACCATATGTTGGTAAGTGCCGTCAACAGACGACAGTGCCTACCATTACATGTGTTAATCCATCCTTGTCTAGGGGAGTGCTAAACGTCTCTCCTTTCATACATGTCATATGTTGAGGTTCCGGTTCCGATAAGTAAGAGTGAGAAGGAATATTTTGACACTCGGAAAAATAGAAAATTTTCTGCCGCTTTCTGCCTTCGGGCCGTTTCTGCTTGCAGGAGACTGGTAAGCAATTTGAATTACCGAGCTGGACAACGGCGAAGACAGTCCAGGTGTGTACCTTTGCGACGTGTAGAGAGGAAAAATCGAGATAACCTAAATTCGCCACGAGGGCTATCGGCACCAAATATAAGACGCAAGGTTGCCAAATCTAGAGAAGTGGCAACAGCTTCTCCGGCCGCAGCAACCACGATCAACTGGCGCCGCCAGTCGGAGAAAGGGGCAAAGTCTAAACAGGAAAGTGAAGCCCATACTGTAACGTCGTCGTCCGATTTTTCCCTCTATATTCTACCTTATTAATGGTTTCGGGAACGCCGGCTTGAACCCGCGCATTTTTAATATAACTACTTTATAAATTTTATATAACTCTATAACTACTTTTATGACTATTTTATTATTGCTATTTTATCATTATTGTATTATTTTAATATAAGTATATAATTGCGAATAACACAGACATGCCCAACGACATGCAAATATTTTATTAGTTTTAAATTACTAAGTCTCTATCATTATATTTTAATTCTGTTAACTATCTTTTATTATTATTCCATTATTCCCCTTTTTATATTGTTAAATATAAAATATAATTAATATTAAGAAAATTCATGTATCACACTGCGCGAACATCAAGTACCATTACGCCTCAAGAGGAGCTATCGATCGATGCTGGAAGTAAACAGAGCCGCATACCATGATTATCTATCCAAAA
>NW_017304979.1:132482-140643 GCF_001594115.1 Trachymyrmex septentrionalis
GTATGGGGTTATACGGAATGGAAGGAGGTAGAGAGTTTACAAGAGAAATACTTAAGATGGATTTTGGGATTGGAACGGCATACGCCAGGATATATAGTCAGGGAGGAGATAAGAAGGGATAAGGTAAGGGTGGAATCGGGGGTGAGGGCGGGCAGATTTGAAGAGAAGTTAGAAAGAGGGAAGGGAGGGGAATTAGGGGAAGTATGTATGAGGGAAAAAAGAAAGAATGAAAGAGAGACAAGGATGGATGAGTGGTCGAAGGAAAGTATAGAAAGAAGGAATTTTTTGTGGAGATGTGGGTTGAGTGAGATAGCTATGAATGAATTGGGAGAGAATAAATGGAAGTGTGTGAAAGGGAGAGATAGGGAGGTTGATGGTCAGGAAAGGGGAGAAAAGATCAGAGCGTCGCGTTCGTGTGTGAATTATGAAAGGGCGTGGGGGGACGGGTTGCCTAAGTATATGAGAATTTGTAAAAGAAATGAAGGCAAGAAGATGCAGTTGATAGCAAGATGGAGGTGTGGGAACGAAGAATTAGGGAATAGGTATTGGTTGTCTGAAGAGAGAAAGACGTGTAGAATATGCGGTTGGGAAAGAGAAAGTCTAGATCATTTAGTGTGGAGATGTCGAAAATTTATATGTAAATTTATATGTAAGCGGAAATTTATATGTAAGCACAATTTTGTGGAAGCAATAAACGTTTATTGTACCATATGTTTGTAGTATATACAATATAAATATGATATACTATTTGAAACTGTCTAACTGCTAAATTATGCAGCTATATACATACAAGTAGGGCAACGAATATAATATAATATGATCTACAAAATAGAAAGATATCTAGAAAAGTAAAATGTACCCTAAAAAATTGTCTTACATATACAACTTTTGTAAATGTTAGAATTAAAAAGTACTTAAAATGAAATAAATTTTAATAGTATCTACATTACCTTTTTATTTTTATCTTTAGTGGCATTAAAAAAACAAATTAAATTAAATATTAGGTTGAGTAAAAAGTCATCGCGTATTTTTTAGCTCAAAGTTATATATACAATATCAAAGTTATATATACAATATCAATAATGAATGAAATTTAAATTTAAAAAAAAGGTTTTAAAGCTTAAAATCTCTACTTTTAAAAGCTTATCATATTTTTTAAGTTTATATGAATTTGATAATTTTTACATACCAAAAACTACGAGTAGAAAAAAACGAAAAATTTTTTTCTCACTTTGTGGATTTGTAACGTGTCCAAAACGAATTTGAGAAAATTTTCGATTACCTATGAAAGAATGATACTTTCCCTACAAAATCGTTTTTTTTAAATATTCCTACGACTTTTGATTACTGAGTTATCGCGGATTAAATAAAAGAATTATTTTGACTTTAATTGCTCATAACTCCATTAAAAATTGTCTCGTATAATTTAAAAAAGAGATTTTTAAAGCTGAAACTTTACTCTATTAAGATATATTTATATTGTTGGTAAGAAAGTAATTGCGGTTTTTACTGATAGATGTCTTTTAAAAAAACGCGATGACTTTTTACTTAACCTAATAATAATAAGTAACGGGCAAAGAGTCAACACATTTCTTCAAAATTAACAAAAAATATATACCTTATAATTAACAGAGGTAAAATTACATAACGCAAAAAATTAGAATCGAAATTAAGAAAATGATTACAAGTTACAAGTTTCGGCTATCGGACTGAGCCCTCTTCAAACATTAACATAACGAAAAAATCGCAGAATAAAAACAATTGTCGCAAAAGATCGCATATCGAGAACATTCACAGTTCGGGTGAGACTTGATGTCGAATTAAACATAATTTCCGTACGATTGAATTGTCAAATGTATTAAAAATATCTTGGTAAAGTTCTAGTTGATAAAAAAGATAAATTAAAAAACAAAAAAACGTACCAAAAAATCTACGCATAAATGAAATAAAATACCGGGAATCTAATAAAAAATAATAAAATTATGAAATAAAAAACTCACCAGAATTCATGTGTAAGAAATGTAAATTAGCGTGTCCAAAAAGGAATAAAAAACTGAAATAATTAAACAGCACTTCGATCATATTCTTGAAAAAAATTAATTTAAATTTATCTTTTGTAGATTACTGATAAGAATAAATTTTATTCTTTTAATAATTATAGTATAATTCGTAGGAAACATATTATATCGATTATATATGCATACTCGTATACGCTATTTGTATGCATTTTACAATTCCGTGAGTTAGTTTAGATTGTAAAAATGTAGGACCTTTTTTTCTTTTGTTTTGAAGTTGCTCATATATAATTGTGTTTTTTGAAGTTGACCGGGCTTTATTTTTATTCGCAGACCGTAATCATAAGAACAATAGTGTGGTTGGAAAAGTTGATATTTCGAGTTTCGTCGGTATCGGGATATTGTTGATTATTGTCCTTCCAGGATAAGGGATCTTGAGTTTCTTGAATCACAAACTCAGAGTCATGATTGCTTACAATACATTATGCATGAAACAAAATACCTGAATAATTAATAGAGAGACATGTTTGATCAACAAAATATTTTGCGGGTATAGTTAACAAGAAAAATGTATCCAATTAACGAGTAATTCTGATATATTTAACAAGATACAATTATAAATGCTGTTCAAAATACAATAAAAATGATATTATTACATAGTAGCATAATTAAAAAACTAATAATGAGGGATTTATACGAAACTGTTAAAAATATACGTATGATATAATACAAATTTTATTAAATTAATTGTTACTAAAATATTGATAAACGGAATGAAATATTAACAATAAATAAATTGTATTTATTTTTTATTTTTAACTTGCTATTATAAAATTTATTAAAATTTATCTAATGAAATTTATTTACTATTACTTTGTGGCACTCTAATTAGTGTCCGACAAAATAGAGAATAATTTTTATAATGGAAAGCAAATTTAATGTATAGTAATTCCACGTAAAATTCATCAGGAGATACGATAGTGCTTTGGCGCTAAGGGTTATCGCATCCAAAATTCTGTAACAGTGATTATAAGACGTAAACTTAATCCAATAATTAATAAGTCAATCAAAATATTGCTTTCGGTTTATGTAATCTGTCGCGGTAAATTTGACACCACATATCTATTGCGCGCACAAAATGTGCAAACTTCAACTGATAAGTGTCATTGTTTCAGCGCATACATAAACGTGCACAAAATTAATTTCCAAAAAGATTAATAGGCGGCAGATTTTTGCGTGTTTAAAAAACATCCAAACATGGTATAAAAGAATCGCAAATTGTAGGCATCGTCACTTCTGCTTTCTCTGTCTGAAGATAAAGCTGAAGCTGTAACCTATTTGAGATAGAGCCAAACTGCTTTATCCTGGCGATCTGTAAAAACATGGTTGCTACACGGGATTGATTCCATGGCGGTATCTCCACATTCGACGAATCTGATGTCTACCTAGAGGATCGTTCCTTTGAAATTGTTACCGGTGCGACTTATTCGATCTTCTCGAGGGACTTTGATGCAGGGATCTTCAGATCTGACGCTACATCTCTCCTCGCTGGATGGTTCCTCCTCTGATCTCATTGCTCCGAGAGGACTAAGAAAATCAGACATAGCCTCCAGCTTGAGTTACAAGAGGAACACAATATTGATCGACGACTCGACTACGGATCTTCAGAGGAATTCAGCATCGACCGACGAGTAAAGAACAGGGAACTTTTATCGACAACGAAGAGACGCTCAAAGGAACTTCTACGATACTCTCAGCAAAGAGTTCTCCAAGTTACACACCAGCAGGATCACCACCTTCCTGTACACTAATAGGATTAACATTTTCGAATACGCCGGTAGGTTCGTCATGTTCAAAGGATCCTTCGGAGAAGAAACTGATCGATAAAAATCACAATAACCCTTTCGAGGATAATTTGAAGAGAGAGAAGCGACTAAGAAAAAATTAATCGACCCTTTTCAGGGACATCATTAAATCATCGATTTATCAAATTCTTTAGCCTCAATTTTCACTTTAATCTGATCTTTAGATGGATCAATAATATTGTATTGAGAATTTTAACTTACTTATTAAAACCTTATTGTTGTTGCTGTTACTTTTTCTTATCTACATTCACAAAATAATGAATGGGGTTAATGTTATCGAATTTCCATTTCTTATCCTTTTGAAACAGCCACTTAAGTTTCTTAGCTAACCTAATTTCTTCCCTTTTTAATTGATTTTGGGAGATGACTTTTTGTCTCATAAAACAATTATTGCATATATTTATTGGTACGTGGTTCATGATGTCTCTCCTAATTCTTAAAATTTTATTTCGAAAATGACTGACAGCCCTATGTGCATTATTAAACTCGATTTTAAGAGTACTTAAAATAAATTGATTTTTAAAATTATTAAATTTGTTAAATGATTTAAAATAAAACATTGAGCTTATAATTTAACAAATAAACTAAATGTTGCAGAACAATGTTCATTTAGAATCGTTTAGAATTTAACTAGTACCATAAACCAATCTTTTTGGGAAGGTATACGTCATACGTCTTTAAATATACCTCAAATTTTCTTCGACAATCCGGCAGTTTGAATAGCTCTCTTTCAAAACGACCCCCAATTTTCTAATAGAAGTCTGTGGATCTTCCAAAATGAGCTCTTGGGCTTCTTGGATAAGTTCTGGAGTCCTCATTGTTTCTCCCTTGCCGGGGAACCTTCCTCGGATTATTCTGAAACATATCTCTTAGTAACATCACAGACTGTTGATTTCAGATATCCGAAAAATATTATTATTTCTTTTGACGTCCTTCCAGCTCACAAACTTTCATTGCTATACCCTTCACTTATATTCCAAGATATTTATAATCAACTTAATTACTTTGAAGTTAGGAATGTTTCATTCACACATCTGCCTACTTCATTGCGAAGTAGCAGCTACAAGTGAATTCTAATATAGCAAAAATTTTTAATTTAATTTTGTTTTTTTTATTTTTTTAAATTTAATTTTGTCTTTTTGTTTTGTTTTTGTTTTTTCTAATAACATTTTTTCACTCAGATATTGAAACTGCTAGCTGGATGAATTAAAGAATTTAGTATATATCGTGGGAAAATATGGGCAGAAGGCCGCTGAAAAAGGAGTCTCGTCCGAAATTGTGCAAGGCAGTCTAGAAAACTTTTTGGTTGCCATATTTTATAATCAGAATTTACTTATTTATATAAATGTATTGATATCTTTGAAAAAAATACCATGTGATATTAATATTTACGATATTTAGATCACATGTGTGTTTATATGAAAAGAAGCGTTGTAAGATATTTCCACCAACAGAAAGAAATAATAATAGAAAAATTTGTTAAGTTAGACCTTAATCCTTCGTTAGATTTAGAGATGCATCAGATATTCGGGAAAGATTGCCACAAATGAGATTATCAGCAATCTTTTCCGGATATCTGGTGCATCTCTAATTAGATTTAGTTAATAACTAATAAAGAAGAAAAAAATTGATCTAAATTAATCAGATTTCTCTCTGTCTCTCTCTCTCTCTCTCTCTCTCTCTCTCTCTCTCTCTCTCTCTCTCGCTCGCTCGCGCTTCACAGATCTTAGATATTAGATTTATAAATTTATTTGAAGGGAGAGGGGAGAGTTAAATTTCAACTTTTCTCTTTTAGTAGCTTAATACGAGTAATGATACCGATTTTGTAAAGTTGGATCAAATACTTCATTAGTGATCCTAACGCAAAGCATAAAACCTCAACGAACGAAGTGATGATCTACATCACCTTCCTGATCAATGTCATCGCCACTATGTCGTTACACCACGCTTTCATGCAATCATTGCATGTTGACATATGTATCTCCTGCAGTTCTCTTTTCTATCTATAGGTAATAATAAAAACTAACTAGTGAGCAGAGTTCAAGTGTTACCTTAAAAAAATAACACGTGACCGTTACGTTTTAGTTTCTTTTGTTAAAAATAACTCGTTACTTTTCAGGAAATGGTTGAATTTAGCTCTCTCACATATTGACAAAATTAAGCTTATTCGACGCGTTTTTACACAATAACCGAATCTAGGAAAAACAATCGTTGAAAGCTAAACTCAATAATTATTGAAATTAAATTAAATATTACTTTTAAACATTAATGTCACTATTAAAAATGTATTTTACAATTCACTTCTAGTACTATTGAAAAGTAGTATATATAATATGTAATATAAATTACAGATTTTCAATACTGATAACGATTATTGGAGTGCAGTCTAAAATATAAAATATAAAATTTTTTGAGAAATAAAAATGAGAAAATTAACATTTTGTAATTGTATTTATTGCACCTATAACTTTTATTATAGATAATACAATATTAAATTATAAATATACATTTGTATACTTATACAAACATTAAAAAATTTTTAAGTATTTCACTTATTTGTTATAACAACTTGAGTAGCTAGAAGTACCATATACTTCTAGAGACATAAAAGTAAAACATCTTTCAGCGCTAGCAATCAAAATATGATCCAGTTCAACTCATCCAATAAAAATTAAAGTAACGATAAAAGTAACGGCTAAATCGTTATTATTACTGAAAAAATGTAACATTGCCGTTAATGTTACAGATAGAAAAAAAAAACGATCGTTACCAAAGAAAATAACGAAAAAAGTAACGCATTATCAAAGAAAATAAAAGAAAAAGTAACGCATTACTTCCCAACTATGTTTGTGAGCCCATGCACTGGTCCAATTAAGTTCTTCCTAGACAGTTTCTTCTTAGTCGAAAAAAGTTTACTTTGCTTTAATTTATCAAGTAATAATTGTACATTCTTTTACGGAATCATTAAATCAATATGCAATATTTAATATTTAGGATAACATTGGACTTACATCAATATATAAATAAAAATTTAGTTTTAAAATTATATGGAGAAGAGAATTTTAATGTCCGATTTTAATTGTAATTAATTAAAAAATTAATTTGTAAAGTTTCCTTTAGCAAAAAATTCCTTTAGTACTTAAAAAAATAATGTGTCGTATTGAATTCGTTATCTTGCACGTTATTGTTCATCGTTATCAGTCGTTTGCATACGCTCATTACACTGTTCGATAAAAAGTCACTTTTCTTTCTCTCCGAAGTACAATATACATATTCCGAAAGTTTTTTCGATGCCAGAGGTAAAATTTATGTAGCATCAGGATTTTGAGTAAATTGAGATAAAATGGACAAAAAATGACATTTTTTTAATATTTTTTACAGCAAAATAAAACCTTGTTTCTAAATAAAGTTTATCGGATCTAAAGGTACAATTTAAGTTTTCAAATAAATTTTAGAATATGATTGTATCATTTATTTTCATCGAATTATAATTGTTTCTGTAGACATAAATTCCAAACAACTTTTTATTTTATTGTAAAAATTGGATTTGTATAATTGTATAGTTACTGGCACATATGAATATTACTTAACACCTAGACACACTTTGATTGAAAATAATTTTCTGCTTCCTTGTTTGTGTTGAAACACTTCTCAATTCATTTCACTTAATATTGTTTACTATAAAAGATGTTAAAAAAGACCAAAAGTGTCATTTTTTGCTCATTTTATATCAATTTACACAAAAACAAACTATGCAAATTCAGCAAATAACATCATGTTTAGCGTAAAAAATCTTCGAAATATATTATAATATATTTCAGAAAGTATTTGAATGCTGAACAAAGTTATCATTCTATAATTTCTTGTAAAATAATGTGGAATCTAACCTGGTAAGAAATTTTTCATGCATAAATATGTATAAATATGTATATACATTTATAAACATGCATAAATATTTATAAACATGTACAATTATATATGAAATGTGTCCAAACATGTTCATACATCCTTCTTTCTTTTGTAAAATTATTTTTTAGTGTAATAAAAATAATAATAGTAATAATAGCGAAAACATAAAATATAATTAGAGGGATAATTTTCGCATTGTTTGTTTTAGAAAAAAAAACAAGTTTGGTAAAATGTAAAAAAAATTGTTTATACATAATTATGAATAATTTTATATATAATTATACATAAATAATTTTTTACATTTTTTCAAACTTGATTTTTTTCTAAAACAAATAATGCAAAAATTACCTTTTTAATTATTTTTAATGTTTT
>NW_017304979.1:140743-148790 GCF_001594115.1 Trachymyrmex septentrionalis
TATGAATATGTATGGATACATATTTTTCATATATAATTATACATGTTTATGCGTGTTTATGACTGTTTATACATATTTATATATATTCATGCATGAACAATTTTTTACCGGAAACACATTCAAAATAACAAGTCACCATAAAAATAACTTGAATTTTTTAATTTTTTAATTGCTTGGAAAATTCGAAGAAAAATTTGTAATGTACAGGGTGCGGCGCCAAAATCCGGACAAATTATATATTTTTTTCTAAACATGGTTTATTGCTACAATGAAAAGATTTACAAAATTTGTTTAGCTCCATTGTTTGTAAGGCCATAAAGAACATATTCACTCAATATATCCCCCGCTTGCTTGAATGACCGCCTCCATTCTCGGTCTGAAGCGTGCGCAGGCACACTTTAATGCGTCACGGTCCATATCGGTGAATGCCGCTTCAATAGCGGCTCTCAATGATGCGACGTTTGGATGTCTGGACTTGTTCGTGACCCTTTCAACCACGCCCCATACGTAGAAGTCCAAAGGATTCAAATCTGGGCTGTTGGGAGGCCAGAATTCTTTCGACCAAAACATGTCGACATTGTCCGACAACCAATTTTGCACCAAATGACTTGTGTGGGCGGGCGCACCGTCCTGCTGGAAAACATTTGGCTTTCCAGCCGACACAGTTTCCATCCACGGCTTCACTACATTTGTCAGAACACGCAAATAAACTTCTTTTGTGACATTTTCCCCTTTGTTAAAAAAATGTGTCCTGATAACGCCCTCCTTCGAGTGGAATTTCCTCGCCGGTGTTGCAGAACCTTCGTTGGACTTCTCCGACTCATGATACTTTGCAAAGACATCATACACAGTCGATCTCGGATACCCGAAAAACCGAATGATTTCTGTTGCTGAGCGCTCGGCGCGAATACTTTCGATAATCGCGGCTCTTCGGTTGTACTCCGCACTTGGTTTCAACATCGCGGCCATTTTGAGAATATGACTATTTATTAAAAGCATCAGGGATTTCTCGGGCGCCAACAACAATCTCTGGCGGAGGCACAATATAGCGGAAAATTTAAATTGAAATTTGTCCGGATTTTGGCGCCGCACCCTGTATATGTATATATATTTTAAATATTTATAAGTAGGGGTAAGTAGCCGGTTCTAACCCATTTGGCTAGAGGAGAGCGCGGGGCGCGGGGAGTACTCGTTGGCGCGGGAGGGATACTAGTAGGCGCGGGCGGAGGAAGGCGCAGTAGAGGGGGAAGGCGTGGGAAGTTCCGGCGGCATCGCTGTAACTAGGACCCAGGTCGGTTGATTACATAAACAATGCATTTCTTATTTTTTCATCCGCCGCCGCCACCGCCGCCGCTGCTGAGGGCCCCGCGTCCACCCCAAAAAAATGCGATAGATAACAAGGGATTCGCACGTTAGAGAAAGATAGAGCATGCACGACGCTTTACATGACACAATTATTATCTGGCATGTGTCAAATTAATAACGTGACTGATATTATAACGTAGTATGCTTTGTAGGCGATAGAGCGCGTGATGTGAGTGAAGAAAGGATAGAAGAAATGAATCCTCTTTTTTATGACACAGTTTTTTCAATACGGTTTTTTATTAGCGCGTCGAGGTATAGGATGGATGGAGATTAAAAAATAAAGTACATATATTATATAAAATGATGTGGATAAAAATTTTTATTCACATGTTATTACATCATGTTTTTTCTCATATTTTATTACATTTTTTTCACGATCGACAGCGTTCTAATGCAATCGACGGCTCGAACATCGCTAGCTATGACTTATACTTTGATGGCATTGATGACGTTGATGATGATGATGAACATGTTGGCGATTTTGATGCTTTTTCACCTGGACATTCCCAATATCGCGCTTTTTCCCTCGATGGTGGTGGACTTGGCGGACCTGGTGACAAGGGACGGTACCCCTTGCGCTCGATCAATTTTCGATGTATATATTCTTTTACACGATCCATGTCTTATCACTCGTAATTGAAATTTACGATTGAAAGAAAAAAAGTTATATACACTGTTTATATACACTATCAGATCGATGATACAATACATCGCGACGCGTTAAGAGAAGCACCGATGTTCGGCTGCTAAGCAAAACATAACTCTTCTACAGTAAAATAGTAATACTCCAGTGAAAAGTATGAAATCACGCTGCGTTCCCACAACCCTTAAATTTCTTCGAAGAAGTGTCGATAACGATTTTTTTCTGAGAAGAGATCGATGTAGCGACATGTAGCGACGCGTTAAAAGAAGCGATGATGCTGTTTATATAAACTAGAATCGCTCGCAAATGCTGCCTTATCTATTTCTAAATAAGATATGACCCAATAGGCAAAGGGACAAAGGGACAAAGAAGTCACAAATGAAATATATAATGAGTTATAAACGCTCAGTTCCGCAGTTGGTGCCCTGGAAGACGAAACGAATTGATCGCAATAAGAATAGTGGAAAAAAAGTATAGTTGATCATCGTGCGAACGTTGAATACATAGTCAACGTAGTCGAGCACATTAGAAACGTGGATCCTGAACAATTCGCGAATATTAGAGATGAAGTGTTCAAAGTGTTAGAAGAAATGGATGTAGATTTTGAATTAATAATGGACCAAGATTCCGACGAAGAAGTACTATCCGATGATACTGGTTGTGTTAGCGACTTGAATGAGCACGATACGGATCACGCAGAAAAATTTGTACCGTCTCCAGAAATCCGCGCACTGAACGGTCATACTAAACACTGCATGATCCAGTGCTACTATACAACGGGTGGTGCCTTGAATGTGTGTGCAACATTCATGATACGTTTGACTGACACCGATGTTGTAGGAATGTATCTTGTAAGGAAGCACGACATCGATTATATTGATGCGCTAGGCGGTCTTGCACGAATTGTAGAGTGCCAATGTACACTATATAATATTTCCGTGCAGCATGTGTCCACTCTGCACGCAGAAAAAAACTATTGTGAACTGTATTGTGAGCGAGGCACTATTGAAAAATATGTGGGAAGGCTATAACGTAGATGATGTGTTGTATGTTCTCGGTAATCTGCAAAAAAGAGACATAGGTGCACGAATATCGCCAGTGCAATTCCTACGCGATAGTGAATTAGGTATACGTGGTAAGAAACATGGAACAGTTATCAGAGAGTCAGTTTCTGACGGGTCTTTACTCGTGCGATAGAAAGTGTATCTACGGTTAAGAGACAAATGTTACGAGGACGATGAATATGAAAAGAGGCATTGGCAGAATAGAAATGCCAATGTAATAAAGGACGATTATTATTGGGCGAAGAAAATCGCAGATAAGAACCAAGGCTGGTACATCTGCATTAAGATTCCTGCAGGTAGTGAAAAGTGCGTCATTGCTGATTTTCGACAATATATGGATGGAGTTTTGTGATCGCAATCTTACACCAAAACTATTTTTCGATAGATGCAACGATCGATGCTTTGAGTGTGAACAGTGCATTTTCGCATACGAACATAAGGAAAAAGTAGTAGAACATTATGATTTTCTGGATATGTCGCGACACTGCAGCGTGTGTGAACGAGTCACGTGCAAGTGCTCCGTGGAAGAGTGTGACGTGATCTAAAGGAAAAAAAATGGAAAATCACGATCGAGTGCAGTCAGGTCGCTACTCTGGTGGAATGTTTCGCGTGGCTGCAACGATGCGACGAGTACATCGAGCGGCTCGAAGAGCTTTGTCGTACCAAGCGTCCGCGTCTCACCGTTGGACACAGACAATCCATGGTGGCGAGGATCGCGCGACTCGCGGGTGCAAAGACACGATTAGAGCGACGTTTCGTGCACGCTAATGGTGGGTACGCGAGTCGCGACGAAAGATCTCTCGTCTGGCGAGAGATCGACGCCGCGTTTGAAAGCCGTATGTCGACGGGTGCAGTGGTCAACGTCGATTACATTGAGCCGCGGCGGTTTTTGGAAGACGCGAGAGAAATAGTGCTCGAACGTGTGCGAGACGCCGTAGAAAGACACGGTAGTGCAAAAGTGAACACTGTGTTCAACGGCGAGTTTATGACAAACATCAAACGTGACATTAAAAGTATAAACACTAAGAACCGCGAGATATACCGATACACCGATTTGCGCGAGTGGTACGAGCAGCATATTATCGAACCTACGTTGACATCACTCGAAGAATTCCAAGAACGCGACAGCGGGTGGGCATTGTCGCGAATCCTTTGATAGTGAATGTGAACAAACTAAATCCCATGCGTGCGGGATGTTACTTCGAGGTGCCGCGGGAAATAGCGACGAAACGAGCGGTGATCAACATTAGAACGACGGACAATGCCTGCTTCACGTGGTCGGTGGTCGCCGCTCTGTATCGCCGACTGAAAAGTATACGGAGCGAGAGTCATCGTATCCGCATTATACGGCGGTGCTGAATCTCGCGGGTATCGAATTTCCGATTACGTTCAAAGACATTCCGAAATTCGAACGGTTGAACGCGGTGTCGATCAATGTATGGCATCGAGAATATACAAGTTCTTCCTCTGTGGCTCACCAGTGACAAGAAGGACAAGCATGTCAATCTCCTGTACATGCAAGATCCACGGTGTCGGCCACTTTGCGTGGATCAAGAACCTGTCGCGTATCGTGAGCTCGCAACTAAGCAAAAAAAAAGAACAAGAAATATTTCTGCGATCGATAAGAACACATGAAAAATTATTATAATTTCCCATCTTATTAATAAAATATAGATAACTACTATAATTTTTTGTTTTTTTTTCAGATGCTTGCATACTTCAGCACGAATGAGAAATTGCAATCACACACAATGGACTGCCAGAAGATGAACGATTGCGCTATTCGACTGCCGAGCGAGGACGAAAAGTGGCTCGAATTTGGGAACTTCTGCAACAAGGAGCGCGTTCCATTCGTCGTCTACGCCGAGCTGGAGTGTATTTTACGGAAGACGGAACCCGACAGGGAAGATGCGTCGTCGTATGCGTATCAACAGCATGAGGTATTTAGCATAGGCTACTATGCTGTGCGTTGCTCGTATGATGACGCGTTATCGTCGTACCAGTTCCGTCGCGATAAAGATTGTATAGCGTGGTTCGCGCGACAACTGAACGATTTGACACATCGCGTGAAAAATATTGTATCCGTCAACGTGCCTATAGAAACGTTGTCGAAAGGACAATGGGAGGCATACCATAGCGCGACGCGTTGTCATATTTGCGAGAAACCGTTTGCGTCGGATGACACGCGGGTACGCGATCATTGCCACATAACCGGTAGATACCGCGGTCCAGCTCACATTCAAACTGTAATTTAAATTACAAAAATTCATTATATATTCCGATCGTTTTTCACAATTTATCGGGCTACGACGCGCATTTCATAATTAAGGAAATCGCTACAGCATATGAAGGACGCGTAGATGTATTACGGATAACCAAGGAAAAATACATCTCCTTCACAAAACATGTCGATAGCACTAAAGATAAAACTGAAAATAATTCTCAAAGAAATTGTGTAAAATTACGTTTTATTGATTCTTTCAAATTTCTCAGTACAAGTCTCGAAAAATTAGCGTCGTATTTCGATAAAGACAAATTAAAAATTATACTATATAATAGATTGTAAAGATTGCAATTATACATACGTAGGCCAAACCAAAAGAAAACTAAGAACAAGATTAAAAGAACACATAAACGATGTTAAAAAACCTGTCGAGGCGCTTTCAGTGATTTCGAATCATCGGATAAATAATGATCACTGTATGGATTGGGAGAATACAAAAATCTTAGAATAAAATTCGGATTGACCTTGAATTTACGCTCTACATGCATTAAGCGTCTCTTCGAGATTTCTCTTAATTCGGCTAGTTGTAATTTGTTTTCGCGAAATGGTCAAACAAATCATCCGGACATGTCCAATTTTCCAATTCCTAGAATCTTGCTATCATATTCGTATTGTGTCATTCAGAGATTCTCGTTGAGCAAACACACATATGCTTAATCGAAGATTGATGATTGGTTAGTTGATTTATAATACAATAATTACATTAAAGATTCTGATACTGAACCCGATATTATTCAGCCCAGTTTTTTGTTTTGCAATATTTACATTACGTCGCTATTTTTTATTTTTTTATTCTCTAATAAGTGGAAGAAAAATTCGCTGCATAAGTACGTCAATACTCGTGGGATTATAAAAGAATGGATCTGCTAACATTAGGTTGTTCGGAATTAGCAACTGAGAAGCTCGAATCAAGAATGATGATAATTTCTGAGTTATCGTCGGAACCATTTGACAATAAAAACTCAATTCAAAATTCGATGAACGCGATTTTAAATTTAATCGACAACCATATCTTACCGTGCAGTTCATAATATTTATACCATTGATTGATTCATGAATGCTATATTTGTTTTTAGATTCAATCTTTTACACGTCATTGTTATAAGATTAATTTCACTTGCGTTATCTAGTGAAATTTGTAATTATCATTACCTCTCTTAACGTCTACGATAGCGGTTGATATTAATACTCGCTTGCACTCAACTCTGTTCTATGCGTGGCATACTGATGGCTTGTCAAGATTCACCTCTCTCTTCGCAGTCGACGTTGAACATGCTGCTGCGATTCTTTTGATTTCCTTGTGACTTTTCTTTTTGATTCTATTCCTCCACTGATTGAATGATACAATATATATATATATATATTATATAAAATACAATAATATAATAATTGTATATAACACAATTATTTTTAACTATGGACGTCAGGATTTATTCTGCAAGATACAAAGAAATCATAAAAGTAGTATATGGGTAGCCATGGGGCGTCACAACAAACCCCCTCCACGTCTCCCTCTGGCGCTATGGACGTGGCCTAGACGGGTCAGTCAGACGAAATTTCGCGCGTTCTGATTGGCTCGCCCTATACTCACCCAAGATTTGATTGGTTCTCCCCATACCTACCCAAAAGGAGATCGGTGAGGGTGGATAGTAGAGGGCCTTAGACGAAATAGAGGTTTGAAAAATGGTGAGTGGGGATTTGGACTTCGGCATTCTTTGTCGCGAGGCTAGAATACGAACAGAGAGGGGGATGAATACCCGTCTAATCTTATGATTTTGTTGTCGCGGGGGGGCAACGTCTCCGACGTGTAGGCGATTCGGTGAATGTCTGATAAAGGAAATCTTATACGGAAAATTTATAGGCCTAGAGACTTGCTTTTGTTCGGAAGAATTTTGGGGGTGAGGTAAAACAGGAACGAACACGTTCAGTTGCGGCGCGTCGTCTTCGAGCATTGCTTTAAAAAAAAAATTCTTTTCTATATTTAGTGTATTTAATGTATTATACATTATCTGAGTCTGTAATACGGGGAAAATGTATCTAATGTAAATGAGGTTGAAGGGGTAGGAGTAAGAAGGAATATTTACAAGTTCAAAAATGTTTATTTTAAAAAAGATATTACATGAAATAGTTATTTTATTTTTTTAAAAGAGTACACGTTTAAACATGACGGCGTATAGCATGAGAATTTACGAGTTTATGTTTACAATAAAGAAAAATTTTATGAAATAACTGTACAATCAAACGATCATTTCGCTTACAATCAGAGGTAAACAGATCAAGAAACTGATTAAGATTATAGCCATTACACAAATAATATAGTATTTCTTGTACATTATTTAAAAGTTTATATGTATAACGCGGAAATAATCAGAGAAAAAAGTTGGTTATTGGAAGGTACGAGTAATTAAGAAACGAGGGTTTATGTTATAAAATTATATTTATTGATACAAATTTTTTTCAAAGAAGAAATACATAGTTTGTATGAGAATAAACTAAAAACGTTTTAGTAAAATTAAGCCAAAGATTCTCGCTTCGAGAGAATTATATGAAAAATTTTGTTATATCTTAACGAAGTTAATTCCAAAAATATTATATTGAAATACATATCAAGAAAAGTTAAGTCGTTAATTTGTGTGCGCACATTACGTTCTATATCTTCGCAATTACCACGCAGTGTTAATTTTAAAATTT
>NW_017304979.1:149299-150110 GCF_001594115.1 Trachymyrmex septentrionalis
TACATCGTTGAAAAGTCGGGAATAACGGAAGAACCTCGGGTGATTTTGAACGGGACGAAAATTATCGTTATAACGATTGGACGTACAAAATTTATCGATAGCTCTAATTATATACCTATGCAATTATCGGAGTTACCCAAGGCTTTCGGGCTGCTGGATACTCTGGGCAAAGGTTTTTTTCCTCATTTTTTTTAATACGTCGAACAATCAAAATTATATTGGTCCAATACCTGATGCACGATATTATTCGCCCGAGTAAATGAAACTCGAGGAACACGAGCGTTTTATGGTTTGGCACGAAGAAATGTCGCGTTCGAATTTCGATTTTAATTTTAAACAGGAAATAATAAAATATTGTCGGAATGACGTAGATATCCTTCAACGCGCGTGCATGGCGTTCAGAAAAATCTTTTTAGAACGCGGAGACGTATGTCCGTTCGTAGAATGCACGACTATGGCTTCAACGTGTATGAAAATTTTTTGAAAAACTTTTTACGTGAGGAAGAAATACGAATCATTCCACCGGGCGGATATAGATATAAAGATAATCACTCGCACAAAGCCCTGCAGTGGCTAGTGTGGATGGAGCGCGAGCTCGGGCATCCTATAATCCATGAGGCCGCGAGTATCGAATTGCCGGTACGCCCGTCGATGGATATTACGAAGTCGAATCGGAGAACGAGACGTCGCGTTACGTGTTACAATTTCACGGATGTTTTTGGCACGGTTGTCCCAGCTGTTATCAAATCAATCGCGAAAGAAAACTTACGTCCGGGATGTCGCGCGAAGATACAATCGACGCACGATACGA
>NW_017304979.1:150907-156457 GCF_001594115.1 Trachymyrmex septentrionalis
TCGGTCGCAAAGCTCTGCCTGAATTCTTTCTGGGGTAAATTCGGCCAACGAACCAATCTGCCTAATACAGAGATCGTAAAAAAATACGATCGTTTGACAGCGTTGCTCACGAGTTCAAAGCACGAAATAACCAATATATTACCTGTCAACGACGAGATAATATATGTTTCGTGGCGACTACGCGAAGAGACGCTCCTTCTGCGCAAACCAACCCAGTAATCGCGGCTTGGACGACGGCACAAGCGCGACTAATATTATATAAATGTTTAGAGAAGTTAGGTAGTCGCGTTTTGTATTGTGATACAGACTCGTGTATCTATGTAAACAGAAGCAAACAGAGTGTGTACGAGTCGCGTACGGGAAATTTTCTGGGCGATGTGACGGACGAGCTCGAGAGCTACGGCCGGGGCAGTTTTATCGAGTCGTTCGTGTCCGGAGGCCCGAAATTCTACGCAGACGTCGTTCGTACACCGGAAGGTCGCCGACACGAGATCTGTAAAGTTAAGGGAATTACGTTAAATTATAAGAACTCGCGTATTATAAATTTTAATAGTATTAGGAAATTAATAATAGATAATGAAAGAGAAAGACGCAATGAAGAAGAAGAAGAAGAAATGAATGGAGTAGCGATAAATTTGCGTTTTAGCGCAATCCGTCGCACGGCGTTTCACGAAATCGTAATGCGAAACGAAACGAAGACGTGCGCACCGGTATTGGTAAAATGTAAATTTATTAATAATCGTTATTCCCTTCCGTATGGCTTCAGAAGAGAATAACGTCTTCTTCTTCTTCTTCTTTTTCTTTCTCTCACTTATATTTTAAGCTCGCGAGTTTTCCGCTTATTCGCGTAGTATTTAAGCATTATGTAAGAAAAACATAAATTTAAGTTTTTTGTAAATAATAAATAGTCTAAGTGTCCCTCTTTTACGAAAAATTTTTTCATTTTATTAAAAAGTATCAAATAATTTAATGTAAAAATGTAAAAATTATATAAATGTAAATATTTAATTATAATAAAAATGTATTATATTGTTTCTAAAAATAATTGAATTTTATGTAAGATAATTTTATATAAGAATTATTAAAAATATAAACAAAAAAATTTTAAATTATATATGTTTCCTTTTCTCTTTTCCTCTTTTTTTGAGAAAAATATCGAATACAAATATTTTTTTACTTGTAGGAAAACAAGAAGTGGTTTATTACTTAATTCTAACCAACCTTTCCAATTTCAACGAAAAGCTTTCCCCTCGCAGCGACATCGCGGTATTGACATCCGTAAGCTTATCGACGACGATGTCGCGTACTCGTTTAACGACAAAAATATATGCCGATCGCAAATCTCTTTGACGAAGATAAGCTTATGCGCGTCGCGCCGCGGTGAGATCAGCTTTTCACCACCCGCGGTGCTCTCCGCTGACAAGCTCATGCAAGGGTACGTTGGCACGAGCACTCGTCCGCCGCGCGAAGGGGTCCCTGTCGTCGCGTTGATCAGCTTATCTTCTCTTAAAATTATTTTTTTCACGCTTTCTAGAAATCAACGAAAATGACATTTTTCCTTTTTGCTTTTGAAGTCGCGCACGAAGATCGTTTGCTCATTTCGTAAAATGGACGTGCGTTGGAAACATCCTTGGACATCGATTGTATGCGGACCGATTGGCTGCGGGAAGACGGTCTTCATGAAGACTTTTCTCAGGCATTCATCTCTCATGTCCGACGTGTGCTTCGAGAGAATTTTGTTTTATTACGCGGAATGGCAAGAAGCCTATCATCGATTACAATACGATACGCGTGTAAAAGAACAGCCCTGGGGATGCACCAATACTAAAACGGCGAAGAAGAAGAATATAATTGAATTTCGCGAGGGATTACCCCGTCCGGAAGATTACTTGAACGATCCGCTTTCTCCGAAATTAGTGATAATCGACGATCTTATGAGAGAATCGTCGTCGTGCGACGCGATCGTGGATTTTTTTACCAAAGGCAGTCATCACAAGAATCTCAGTGTTATTCTTATCTCGCAGAACCTATTCCACCAGGGGCATGGACAGCGCGATATATCGCTTAAGGCAAATTACATCGTCGTTTTCAAAAATCTATGTGATCGTGCTCAAATTCGTCATTTATCGCGTCAAGTCTATCCCGACGATCCAAAATTTCTAGAAGAGGCATACTACGACGCCACATCGAGGCCTCACGGATATTTGTTGCTCTATCTTTTGTAAATATTGCCTTGTTTCTTACTCCTACCCCTTCAACCTAATTTACAATAGATACATTTTCCCTATATACAGACTCAGATAATGTACATTAAATACACAAAATATAGAAAGAATTTTTTAAAGCAATGCTCGAAGACGACGCGCGCCGCAACAGCTAAACATGTTCGTTCCTGTTTTACCTCCCCAAAATTCTTCCGAACAAAGCAAGTCTCTCTCTTTTTCTAGACCCGCAAATTTTCGCATAAGATCTCCTTTCTCATACATTAATAACATTCACCGAATCGCCTACACGTCGGAAACGTTGCCTCGCGACAACAAAAGCGACCGTCATAAAATTCGATCGCTATTCATCCCACGCTGTTCGTACTCTAGCCTCGCGACAAAGAATGCTGCAGTTCCAATCTCCACTCACCATTTTTCAAACCTCTGTTTTGTCTAAGGCCCTCTACCACTCACCCTCTCCAATCACCTTTTGGGTAGGTATGGAGCGAACCAATCAAATCTTGGGTGAATATAGGGCGAACCAATCAGAACACACCATTTAATTACCCTGTTACCCTCTCCCTTCACTCCTCGACCAATCAGAACGCGCCTTTTCTCCAGACTGACTCGTCTAGGCCACGCCCACAGCGCCGGAGGAAGACGTGAAGGGGGTTTGTTTTGACGCCCCATGGCTGCCCATATACTACTATTTAGTACAATACTAACCCAAGGATAGCTGCAGAAATCAGAGCTTAACACAATGACGTTTGACGGATAATAGTTCAGAAACTCAAAACGGATCACAAAAAAAAACAAAATGAAATTTATGTCAAAATTAATAACAAAGAAAGCAAGAAAATTCCAATATACGTATTGATAAAAAACATATGCAATCCATCCGATTATTATTCGAATTATCCATTTACGTAGCCTTTGGTATTCCTTTGGCGCTCCGAGAGCTTCCAACGTGTCGTCTACTATAACAAGTTCACGTAAGCACATTTTCAATTCCTTTAAAAAAAATTATATTTATCGAATATGCGATATAGAAAAAAATTATTATAAATTTATATTTGAGTAAAAATTGTTATTGCAATATGTACAGGAAATGTCATAAATAAAGAGTTATATTATAATAATGTAAGCATTAAAACTGTAAAAAAATTTTTTTTTTAATTTAATTTAGTTCATTGCGCAACTTATAAAAAAGATTAAATATTAACAGAGTAATAGACATAAACATAAAATATGATACAACATACTATAGTAGCATGTAAATGGTTAGAAGCGTCAGCAAAACTGCTGTTACTTGTAGCCTACCACCTAAAAAAACCAAGACTAAGACGATGCAATGAGTAGTGAAACAATAGTTCAAAATCGTACACATATGCACGCGCACGCACGCACACACGCACGCACATAGACGCAAGCACTTACATACCAGTTACAGTCTCTCTTAAATACTGTGACACAATGAAACACAAGACAGCAGAACGAAAGCAGGACAAAGATGGAGAGGTTTTTATTACTACAAGAAAAGAGTTAAAATATTTGATTGAGAAATAGAAGAAAGAAGTACGGAGCATAGTGGAACGATAAATAATTTTGGTACTTGGTGATAAGGGGATTAAAAGTAAAATAAAGAGTTCAGAGTTCAACTAAAGAACGCATCGACGATATAAAAAATATTGAAGCAAAAAAAAAAGAAAAAACGAAAAACAGTAAAGATGTAGAATAAAACGTTGCCATATCCTAACCTAGCCAGATCTCTGGTATAAATAGACATATGGTCGTATTTACGGACGCAGTAGGAGAAGCGGAGGCAAGATTTTTGGGTACGCTGTACACAATGTAGAAGTTATTGACGGGATTGGGTAGTGCTAAGTTAAAAAAATAAAAATTAAGTTAAAAAGTTAAAAAGCTGATTAATTTTAAGTTAACTTAGTTACATTTTAGACTCTTAATTTTTTAACTACATTTACATTTTAACTTTAGTTACATTTTATTCGTAACTATATTTTTTATTTAATTCTTTGAAGTCAAGTCTCAGACATAATATGCGGCAATAGCGATAACTGAAAATAAGATGAAAAAGTGAGAAAATGGCGAAAGTGAGAAAATTTACTATGTGTTGATCAATGAAATTATAAATATTCTAATGAATTTTCTCACTTTTGTAATTTTCATCTTATTTTAAATTATTCAATCGACCCCCAGATTTCAATCTGTTAGAAATCGTATATTTCGATGTATTTAGTTTCTGATAGGTTGAAATCTATTATTCCTTATTATTATCGCTACTCCCTCGTATTGTGTCTAAAGCTTTAATCATGACCACAGGCCAGTATTTATAATCAAATTTTATATACTAAACAATAAATATAAACAAAACATGTAAATAAAATATGGAGTATTTTTTAAATAAAATATATATTTGTCATTTCCGTTATTTGTAAGATTGAAATCCTGAAATATCATGAATTAAAAAAAAAACAAATTTAACTTTTAACTATTCAATTTTTTATTAACTTGACTTTTAATTCAATTAATTTTGTTATAAATTCACTTGTATCTTAACAAGTTATCTAAGTTAAATTTTCAAGGTTGTTAATTTTAACTTAACTTAGTTAAAAAAGAAAGTTAACTTATCCAACCCTGATTATTGATTAAGAGCTGGAATCTAGACAACATCGGCGTAATAATGAAATAATGAGTAATTGAGAAGAGAAGAGTTTTGGAAAGCGAGGAAAGGACGTAATCAAGGGGACAAAGTAGACGACGTAAACAGCTCGACATTTGACACGTGTGACTCGAATGTCCATGAAGAATCAACATGGACACCAAGAATCTTAATAGAGGAGGAGCGACGAATTGGAACGGAGTTAAGAGAAATATCGAAGGATTGAATATGGGATAATAATGTTGAGAAACCGACAATTAGCAAGAATAATTTAGAGAGATTTAAATGCAGTGAATTATTAGTAGATCGTTCGGCAATAAATTTTAGATTTTTATTCAAAGCAGAGCAGACTGCAAAAGCATCGAATGGGTGAACAAATTTGAAAAGAATTACGTTGTCTGCATACATGAAAAACTCAGGGGATAGAAAAACATTAAACAAATCAGAGATAAAAATATTAAAAAGTAAAATTCCGTGAATGGAACTGTTGGAAATAATCAGTTTCTCTTAGCGCGATACTACCGCGAACCGATCCGTGTTCTACAGCGCCCACTCGCGCCGGCAATTTAACATAGCGGCCACGCTCCTTTTTTGTCTTTTCAGAGCTCCTTTTTTGTCTTTTCAGAGCGTTGGCGACATTCGTACGCGTCGGTCGTTTTCTCTTTA
>NW_017304979.1:156557-159934 GCF_001594115.1 Trachymyrmex septentrionalis
TATTAACTTGACTTTTAATTCAATTAATTTTGTTATAAATTCACTTGTATCTTAACAAGTTATCTAAGTTAAATTTTCAAGGTTGTTAATTTTAACTTAACTTAGTTAAAAAAGAAAGTTAACTTATCCAACCCTGATTATTGATTAAGAGCTGGAATCTAGACAACATCGGCGTAATAATGAAATAATGAGTAATTGAGAAGAGAAGAGTTTTGGAAAGCGAGGAAAGGACGTAATCAAGGGGACAAAGTAGACGACGTAAACAGCTCGACATTTGACACGTGTGACTCGAATGTCCATGAAGAATCAACATGGACACCAAGAATCTTAATAGAGGAGGAGCGACGAATTGGAACGGAGTTAAGAGAAATATCGAAGGATTGAATATGGGATAATAATGTTGAGAAACCGACAATTAGCAAGAATAATTTAGAGAGATTTAAATGCAGTGAATTATTAGTAGATCGTTCGGCAATAAATTTTAGATTTTTATTCAAAGCAGAGCAGACTGCAAAAGCATCGAATGGGTGAACAAATTTGAAAAGAATTACGTTGTCTGCATACATGAAAAACTCAGGGGATAGAAAAACATTAAACAAATCAGAGATAAAAATATTAAAAAGTAAAATTCCGTGAATGGAACTGTTGGAAATAATCAGTTTCTCTTAGCGCGATACTACCGCGAACCGATCCGTGTTCTACAGCGCCCACTCGCGCCGGCAATTTAACATAGCGGCCACGCTCCTTTTTTGTCTTTTCAGAGCTCCTTTTTTGTCTTTTCAGAGCGTTGGCGACATTCGTACGCGTCGGTCGTTTTCTCTTTACGCTTCTTGTATTTTCGGTATCTCAGCGTGTTATTTCTTTCGTTGTTGATTCCCAACCCATTGCGCAACCTTAACAGGAACCCTGAGGTACTCCAGAAAAAACCAGCACGAGAAGAAGAGAAAAGAGGAAAAGAATTATATTTGAGGACTTTTCTGCTGCGTGCGATTTGTAAAGAACGAGTAGATTAGCGAGAGACCCGAATGAGAGAGACTGCATAGCTTGAGTTTGACTAAAAAGTAGGTTATTACGGTATTGAAAGCTTTTTATAAAAATGTTTTGTAATTTTGTATTTGCCTATAATTTTTAATGCTCTTAATTAAAAAAACAATTAAACAAAAGAAAAGTAATACTAAAAGATCAAGTATTATTATATTGGAACCAGGAGTACACTTAAAAATTTGTACCTTAAAAGGACTGAGGTTAATGAGAATTAATGTAATGGTGACCAACGGAATGAAATCGGAGATGTCTATTTCCATGTCATTTTCTCGCGAATACCAAAGTAAATAGTAATTTGGATAGTAATAGAAGTATATCAGAGAGCCTCATTTGGCCAAAGCATATAGGTAAGAAAGATACGCCCTAGGTTGTCCACGAAGATATTTGATCATGCACAAATTACAAAACGATCCAATGACCAATAATGGTGCCAGCGCTCTTTCTAACGTCTCTAGTTTCTGAGTCGGCTAGTTTTAATTGAATTAGTTCTTGATGTATGAGACACAAACACGTTTTAATATTTTTTATAGGATTTTCAGAAATAGTTCCTTTAGAAACTTTATGAGAACTACACTGTAAGATTTGTACACTGGGGATAACGTATGTAAATGCCGTTAAACCAACAAATATTGAACAACAGAATGGACACACAGATAATCTAGATTAGATTGCCTTTCTTTTCACGAAATTTTTATTTATAGGTACGTAGATTAAGGCCATCAGTTGTGGATCGCCCTTAAAAAAAAAATTCATATTTTTATTCAGAACGATATTAAACATTTTATAAGATGTTTAGTAATTATGATTGGTCATAAGATTACATTATGAATAATCTTATTTCATTTCAGTACTGTCTTAATCTATGTTTTAATTTTAATTAAATTAAGTAATGACAATTATCCACAATTAAATCCTATGTACTAATTGCCGATCAATTCACCAAATGTTTTATCCATTTTGGATTTAATTTTAATTGAGAGCATGATATTAATTTTTTTCGTGAAATCTAATGATATTTACTACCTCCTATAAAAGCCGTAAAGCAATTTTGGTAAATATGCATTTTAGATGACACGTCACCGATTCTAATGTTCTTTTGATATGTTGTAGGGGAGAATGTTCTGAATGATTACTCATAAAAATTAAGTGCGAAACGGAATTGATGTAGAAGATATAGTAAATTAAAGTTCTATAATATGTAGAGAATAAGTTTGAAAAATAATGTTTTTTTTACTCTAAAAATTTTCTGCTTTAAAATATATTTTACTGTTCATGCAAAGCAACTCTCATCCCACCTGCTTCCCTGCTTGGAGAGCACAACTTTCCACGCAAAGCGACTTTCACCTCTCCTGCCCTTCTGGTTCGAGGCGCACAACTTTCCCAGATTTATTATATTTCTTTGGAAAGTTGTTTTTTGAAAGTCGTTTCGCGTGAAAAGTAATGTGCCCTCGAAACATGAGGGAAGATATGGTGAAAGTCGCTTCTCGTAGAAAGTCGTTTACTATGACTTTATTATAAAACTTTAATTTATTATATCTTCTAAGTTGATGCCACTAGATTTATAAAGTATTGCAATTGATTTCAGAAATATCGCGTCAAAATGGTGGAAATGCACATAGAAGTGTACATAGAAGTATACAGTTTCAAGCATGGTGGTTGGTGGGATTTTTAAACTGTATTTACGTGTCCCTTAGAACACTTTTATGCACTTTTATGTACTAAACTTTTATAACATACAAATACGTGCAACAGTACAATTATGGAAGTTGTGCGTCTCTTAAAAAGGAGAGGAGGAAAGGGGGTGAGAGTCGCTTTGCGTAGAAAGTCGAAACCCATGTGCAGTACAATTACATAAGTCGTGTACCCCTTAAGCGGAGGAGGGGGAAGAAGGAGTGAGAGTCGCTTTACATGAACAGTAAAATATATTTTAAAGCAGAAAATTTTTGTTCTATATGATAAAAAAAATATTATTCTCTAAAATTATATGTTATGGAACTTTAATTGATTATATCTTTTAAATCAATGCCGTCTCCCAACTTAATTTTTGTGAATAATCACTCAGAACCCTCTCCCTTACAACATATCTAAAGGACATTGACGGTGACGTGTTACCTTCTAAAATGTATATTTACCTCACTTTTTATGATATTACACTTCAAATTTTTAAAGTACACATCTTAGTCTATATCTCACGTTTTATTAATTAACGACATTAATAAAATATGCAATGCTATTGCTAATAAATAAAAAACAAGTGACGCTTGAAAAAAATTAAGCAAATGCTAACGAATCTTGTGTATACTATTTGATAGAAAATACTATAATTATTTAAA
>NW_017304979.1:160034-162866 GCF_001594115.1 Trachymyrmex septentrionalis
ATATGTCATATAACGTTTGTATATGCCGTTTAATTAGCAAGTATTGAATGACAGAATGAGCACACAGATAATCTAGATTAGATTGCATTCCTTTTCGCGGAATTTTTATTTATGTATTATTACAAGGTAACAATACTTACAACATTATATTTTTATATTAACAATAGGTACAAATGTATTCAATAGATGCTTTTTACTTATATGGCTTCTAACGACACGTATCGACTTGAGTTGAAGCTGATAATTTTGATAAAATATTTCATACATTAAAGTTATGTGCACAACATAATGCTCTTTGTAAAATAAAGATAAGTGCAATTATTCTTATAATAATAATAATATTCTTATAATATAATTTATCAACGTAAATATAAAACGTAATGTTAATTTTATTATTATTTTTTATTTGTATTGTCAAAATATTTTTAAATATAATATATACATATAATTTTATGTACTTACATGTATATTTATACTATCATAGAATTTGTTTCTGTAAAGTAAAAGTAAGTACGAAATGTGTTGGAAACACCGGGGCTAAATGAGCACCTTTATTTCTAAATTACAGTTCTCAATGACAAAGTAAATGATTTTAGTTAAATAATTATCAGCGTTTTATAGAGTGATTATAAGATTATAATTGCTACTACAAAATGGTAATAAAAAGTTTGCAACTTTATTTCATTCATTTACACAAAAAGTGATGTGACCTTGGAAAATAAAATCTGAAGAATGTCGAGGCTAAGTGGACACTCCCCTCCCCTATAGGCTAAATGGGCTCTACATTTTTTCCATGCAATATGAAATAAAAACACATCATTATAATAAAAAAATAAAGAAACAGTTAAATTTTATTTCGAATCTTCAATTTGTTTATCTTGAATCTTGAATCTATACTGATTCCATATTAAACGAACTTTTTTTCAAATTTTTTCGCCACCAATGCAGTTTTTGTATTATCCTTTTTGACGGTTAGCACAGCTCTAGACATCCTTTTTATCGACGGAATAAGTTTTATGCTTGTAATTATGAACCATGATGTAATTAACACAAAAATATAGTAAAAATATTGAATAAATAATATGAATAAAAAATCAAAGTTAAGTGGTTTCACTTAGTAGCCTCGATGACTTGGTGCTCTTTTAGCCCCGAACATATATTGTAATCTTTGACATAAATATAAAATTTAAACAATTCTGAAAACAGAAAAAATAACATCAGAACTGTGTTCAAAACACGTAGATTTACTTATCCGAACAATTCTGAATTTGAAAAATAACAACCATATACATATTGTCCGAACATTCAAAAAATTACTTTTCACTATTAAAAACACATTTGACTATCTAAACATAACAATGCGGCACTTAAACTAACCAAATTTTCTTGGTAAAAAAAAAACACGTGATACCATCTACAATATAAATTGGGAAATTATATAAGATATATTTTTGCCACTCAAAATTCAAATGCCAGTTTAAACTCGGTGCCCACTTTATTCCCAATCTCTTCTATTACACAAGAACAATGTCAATATATAGTTGTTTTTTATCATTAAACCGGAAACATTATTCTTAAGGAAAGTATATTAAGAATAATATTATAATTTTTAAATAATTTAAAATAAATTTTCTTCTACCAGAATGCCACGTGAAAAGTTTTTCAGTTCAGAAGATCAAGTAAAAATACATATAAGCATTCCTTGATGCAAACATTTCTGTTCAAGAGATCGTCAATAAATTAATTGATTCAATAATTCTATAGATAATTTTTTGAGATTGCGTGAACAAATTATGATAAAAATCGTTATACAAGCAGTAGTACAAAACTTACAATAGGTGTAATCATTCATGAATTTTATAGAAATACGAACCGGGAATAAAACTGCCGGCGAAGTAGCAAGAATTTTGAAATAGCTAGTTATTGTACACAATGTGTGCTACAACTGGCTACAAATACTACAACAAGATAAAGGTTTAAAGTCCTTGATGCCTCCTCATACTTAAGGCCATAAATCTGCGAGATTGAAGTTTGCTCGAAATCATATGACTTGATATGAAGAATGGAAAAATGTTGTATTTTTTATCACAAAAAGTAACTTACATGAACCTGATGCTTTTAAATATTACTCGCACAATTTACGAACTGATAAGGCAGTAGCTATGAGTAGAAATTTCGACGAAGGATATTTGATAGTATGGACTGCGTTTAATTATTCAAAGATGTCAATATGCAAAATTTGTATCAGAACGCAGAAAAATATATATATTGACTTATTAGAAAACTTAATGTTTAATTCCATTTATGGAGGAAAATCACGAAGAAAATGTTATTTTACAACAAAACAACGCTGCTATACACAATGCAAAGAAAACACAAGAGATTTTGACAGAAAAATTTGCTACAAAGTTTGATAATATTTCCTCTTTCAATAGAAATAGCCATGGAAGTAAATTGATCAAAATAAACCGGGATTAGAGGTAACAGTTAATTTTAAGAATATTCTCAGCATATTTATAATAAATATTCATAAATATCTATTACTATTTATTTCTTTGAAATGTTACATATATATTTTATACATTCACTTTTTTAAGTTTTATTTTTTAAATATTATTAAAATATGAACTAAATACTTTATATAATATTTATGATACATATAAGTAAATATTTTTAGTAGATATTTTATACATATTTCTGAATTATTTGTTGGGAAAGTCAATGTTTTATAAAGTGCAATCTAGCTATCTCAACATTTTATTTGCATTATAAAAATATAAAAATGATAGACATAGAGGAAAGTCCCTTACTATAAGAAAATCACCTATATAA
>NW_017304979.1:162966-171484 GCF_001594115.1 Trachymyrmex septentrionalis
TAGATATGATATAAAATAAGAAAAAATAATATGTAATATAAAATTGATAATATTTAGATATAGAAACATTATAAATAATAAAATTGGAACATTAGTAAGTAATTCTTATCATCTCTTCCTTAAATTATTGCTTTCATGTATTGTTTATATCTGCAGATATATTGTATTTGTATAGTATTGTGTGTGTGTATAAAAACCTTTTTATTAAATCGTATTGGATAAATATTGACGAAAAGAGACATATGTATTGTGATTCTTGTGAATAATCTTCAACAAGTTTTAACAGTCGCTTGTTCGTTAAAAAGTTGTTAAAAAAAGAAGTTCGAAAAAAATCCTTCTTATTATATAAAAAAAAATTTCTACTTTAAAATATATTTTAGAAGAGACAACTACGCACATACAACATTGTATGAAATTTATTTGTATATCTAAAAGTGGAAAATCGTGCGCCTCTCAGGAAACGGATCCTGCTGGAGATCACTCAGGATCATGACCGCGACAACATATGTCAAAGTTAAGGTTATTGGAGATATCTAGTCTCCTAATCGATACTTTTGTCAATGTAATTCATGCGATTCCTATTTTTGCAATTAATGCTGTTTGTACAATTAATAATATAATTAATTTCTCGTTTTCGTGTATATTCCGCAATATTAGAAAAAAAATGAAGGGTAATTTTGGAATTATTTGTCGATAAAAGAAACATTTCACATTTTTATTAATTTCTATTCCATTCAATAGATCTTAATCATTACAAATATAGTAATAAGAGAGATCTAATTCTCCTATTTGCTTTCTAAATTTATTTTACAATAGTGATCAATTGACATGTACACGATATTCATTTTTAAAAGTTTAAAGTTAAATTTTTTACATTTGTATATAGTATACTATATTAAATGAGTCAGTAAAGTTTGAACTTTGATTGAACTAACGGTATTAACTTCTTGTTCGAAAAAGATTTTAATTTTTATTTTCAATATTACAGAATTGTAAGTATATTTTAGTGACTAATTTTTTTTATGTACGACGATCGCATCGCTGTTCCTCGCATCAGATGCCAGTGAATGCATAGTTCGGACCAATGAAAAGTCGAAATTATTTTCATAGTGGAAAATTATTCTTCGTTGTCTTCCGTGAAATCCATTTGCGGAGTCTAATTGGAGCCTTTGGAAATTCTTGTTACGAGATAGGAATTAATTCCAGGTTTTCTAAATAGTTCTTGGAAGTAATAATTTTATTACAATGAATTATATAACAATTATTATATATTTTAAAGTTGAGTAGCAAAATTAATTCGATGACATATTTTAAAATACAATTTTCATCGCTTTCTTTTATACTTACGCCGTTTTTCTATATTTTCGATTGTATTATTAAAAAAGATTAATTCAACAGCAGTTTTGACGTACAGTAAGTAGATGATTACTTGTGAAGGACATTTACACTGAAGAGAATCCGAACGTTTGTAAGTGTACCATCTGATCAAATTTGACTTGGACTGGTCCATTTAAACCGCGAGCGTAAATTGAATCGGTAAAAATTTTTTTTTTTCTAGATTGGTACAACCTTCTCTGACATTCGTGTGAAATTTGAGCGGGATGCGTCAGTTAGTGTGTGTTTGGCAGCCATTTGTTTACGACGCAAAAAGTTTCTCTGGCGATTTTTACTATGAAAAAAAAAATTGAACAACGAGTTTGCTTGAAATTTTGTGTTTCCAATGGAATTACGGCTACGGAATCATTGAAAATGTTGCAGAAGTGTTTTGGGGAGTCTACTCTATCGAGAACGCAAGTATTTGAGTGGCATAAAGCATTCAGTGAGGGTCGTGAGGTCGTAGAAAACTTGTCTCATGCGAGTCATCCATCCACCTCTGTTAACGACGATAACATGGAAAAAGTGAAGGAAATTGTGCTTGAAAATCGTCGTGTTGGCATTAGAGAGATAGCAGAAGCTCTCAACATCTCTTATGGATCGACTCAACACATTTTGGTTAATGTTTTGGGTATGAAGCGCATCGCCGCCAGACTCGTACCGAAAGACCTGAATTTTTTGCAAAAAGCACGTCGAGTAGAGGTCGCAGAAGAGATGCTTGCCAACGTAACTGATCACCCTACATTCATCAAACGCGTCATTACTGGTGACGAGACGTGGGTTTATGAATATGACGTCGAAACTGCCCAACAATCTAGCGAGTGGCGCGCCAAAAATGAACCGAAGCCGAAAAAACCACGTCAAAGTCGGTCGAAAATCAAGACGATGCTCATCGTTTTCTTCGATTACCGTGGTGTGGTTCACCATGAATTCGTTCCAGAGGGTCAAACGGTCAATAAGGAATACTACTTGGCCGTTTTGAGGCGTCTACGTGAAGCAATTCGTCGTAAACGGCCGGATTTGTGGGCAGACAATTCATGGATTTTTCACCACGATAATGCGCCGTCACATTCCAGCCTGATTGTGACTGAATTTTTGGCCAAACACGAAATAAAAGTCATCGCTCAGCCACCGTATTCGCCAGATTTGGCTCCCTGTGACTTTTTTCTGTTTCCGAAACTCAAATATCCGCTCCGGGGAACGCGCCATGAATCGATTGAGGCCATAAAAAGAAATTCGCTGAAGGAACTAAAGGCCATCCCGGCCGAGGCCTATAAGAAGTGTATGGAAAATTGGATTAATCGTTGGCATGCTTGTATTGGCTCAGAAGGAGGCTATTTTGAAGGCGATCATAAAGATTTGTATTAAAATACATAAAATTGTTGTTTTTTTTAACCAGTCCGGGTCAAATTTGATCAGATGGTATGCATAATTATTTAACATATAATAAAGTTTACGCACACCAACTTTCTTTATCGGCTGATATTAGTATGTTTCAACTCTTATTTCATCGCTCTTTTAATTTTACTAAATGTTTTCTTATTAGTAATAATGCTAGTAACGGCACTGTGTTAATGAAAATAAGACTTTAGTATTATATAATAAATATATATATAGATGTAATGATTATTTTAAGTCAAAATTATTAAATAAATAAATTCAAATTTTGTACAAATTGTTTGCTTATTTTTTATGAATAGTTTAACAAAAATGCCGTTACAAATGCGTACATATAATTCTCTAATTGTTGATTGTTTTAAAAATTATTTTCAGGTACTGGCTGTACCGCCATTCAAGATATTAATTAATTTTGTAATAGCAGATAATACACACACACACACACACACACACACACACACACACACACATATAGGATATTAGTTAAATATATTGCTCAAAGCGATTCTTTGGTTTATTTTAAGTAAAAAAATTCATATAAACAAACGGTTTAGATGCCCTAAACGATTTAGTTTCCGAAATACAGATGAATGTTCGCAAATGTTTGACGACGAAACGGTAAATTGTGTTGGAGATATCTTCCTGAATAAGTAAGCCTTGCTTCACGTGAGTTACCATCCGCACAACCGTAAACAAAGTCAAAGTCAAAGCCTCCTAGACTTAAACCCTTTACATTATTTCTTTTGGGGACATCTGAAATTATTGGTTTATACCACCCCAATTGAGAAAGAGAATGATTTGAGGAACAGTTGCTTCATGTGATGCAAAACATAACATACCTGGTATCTTGGAGCGTGTACGTCAATCTTTGAGAAGAAGGCTCGATGAATGTACATATCATGGCGCAAGATGGACATTTTCAACAATTCATCTAATTGCTTTATTTCAGAAGAACTGAAGCCTGTTTTTGTTTTTCTGTTTTTGACTAGTTTTTGAGTAGTTCAAGTTGTCTATTTTTTTCAAATAAATAGATTATTACTGCACGTTTAATTTTTTTTATTTCGGAAACTAAACCGTTTAGAACACATGTTTATATGGAGTTTTTTTACTTGAAATAAACCAAAGAATCGCTCTGTTAAGTTTGGCAACATACTTAACTAGCACCCTGTATATTCTTTTCTATGATAAAATACAAGCATATATTTAGTAATGAATAATAAATTTTAATTTTTGAAACTTGAAATACGAAGCGCCTTACCGTCCCGAGTGTTAAAATGTTGAACTACTATATACAGTCCGAGTCTTGGTAGTCTAAAAGCTTAGGACGCTCGCATTGAATGCAAGAGATCGGGTTCGACTCCCAGCTGAGGCAATATTTTTCACAATAAGTTTATTACAGATTTTTAAGATTTGGGAAATTTTGGGGGAATTATCAGATTGATTGTGTGAATCCGATAATCTCATCGACTCGCAATTTATTTCTGAAAAATTAATTCAATTTAAATGAATGTATATTATATAGTAATTCAACATCTTAACACTCGGGACGGTAAGACGCTTCGTATTAGGTGTACAAAAAAGTTCTGAGCTTTAGATTTGATACAACCGAAATAACAATTTAAATTTTATATATCTTCCCGCCCTTTTGGGGTTTTAAAACAGTAACATTTAACCTCCTGAAATGCGATACGGTTTGGCGTTTGATGCACATAACCTCAAAAATCAGTAGTGTTCACGATGGCAATTACAAAAGAGCATATTCGATTTTCCATCCACTTCGCGTTTCATCTGAAGAAAAATGCTGCTGAAGCCACTGAAATGATTTGTGCTGCATATGGAGAGAACGCTGTAAGTCATGCAACATGCAAAAGGTGGTATCAAAAGTTTCGCCAAGGAGATTTCAGTCTTAAAGATGAATCGCGTGCTGGACGCCCTGAAAAGATTGAAACGGACGAATTGCAAGCACTGCTGGATATAAACTCTGCGCAAACTGAAAAGGAGCTTGCAGAACAGCTTGGCGTTACGCAGCAAGCCATTTCCGTACGATTACATACGATGGGAAAGGTTCAGAAGGAAGGCAGATGGGTTCCGCATGATTTGTCCCAAGACAACAAAAATCGACGGCGTGACACTGCACTCAGTTTACTCTCAAAGTTCCGGAAAAAAGATTTTCTGCACAAAATCATTACAGGCGATGAAAAGTGGATTCTTTATGATAACCCTAAACGTAGAAAATCATGGGTTGATCCTGGTAAACCTTCGACATCGACGCCAAAGCCCAATATCCACGCCAAGAAGGTTTTGCTCTGTATCTGGTGGGATTGGAAGGGTGTGTTGTACTACGAGTTGTTACAACAGGGTGAAACAGTCACGGCAGACCGCTACCAACAACAATTGACCAATTTGAGCGATGCATTAGAAGAAAAGAGGCCATTTACTGGCCAAGGACATCGTAAAGTGATCTTGCTTCATGACAATGCTCGACCTCATGCTGCGAAAACGACTCAGGAGCATATCTTTGCGTTAGGCTGGGAACTTCTCCCGCACGCGGCGTATAGCCCAGACATGGCGCCTTCCGATTACTACCTATTCCGGTCGCTGCAGCATCATTTGGCTGATACACATTTCGTGAGATTAGAAGAGATACGAAAATGCATTGATGACTTTATCGCTTCGAAGCCGGTGAGTTTCTATCGTCAAGGAATTCGCAAGCTCCCCGAAAGATGGCAAAAGGTCATTGATGCAAACGGAGAATATTTCGCTGATTAATATTTTTTCGTTTGTTTTTAAATAAAGATTGAATTTTACAAAAAAAAGCTCAGAACTTTTTTGTACACCTAATATTTCAAGTTTTAATATAAACGGTCTCATTTCCAATCATATTGTTTAATTTTTGACTTAGATAATTTTATCAAAATGCTTTACATTCTTTTAACAATCTTATCGTAAATACTATACCTGAATTTAATTAAAAATATGTGGACACAAAGATTCGAGATAAAATAAATGAGTATATATTAGCGGAATTAATAATTAAAATTTTTGAAAGAAACAGAAAAATATAAGAAATTGTTAAATTTAACCGTCCGGTCAATGACCAAACTTTCACCATTCGTTCAATAACCGGGTACCCGGGTACCCGCCTATAATATTCGGGGATCCAGACGGTTATACAATTTTTTAAAGAAAAAGTTAATAAATTCTATCTGCGAAGCTGAAATGGATACCCGGGTATCTGGTCATTGACCGGACGGTTAAAACATACAATACATTTTTAAGTATAAAAGTAATTTTTTAAAATATCACTAGGTCTCGGGTTCGCATCATAAGATCTATCGAGCAGTTGATACCCGAGACACTTTTATATCCATACATATAAAAAATTAAAAAAACGCACGTATTTTATTATTATTAAATATAAGTACTCCATCGTAACCACTATTTTACAAAAAAATTATTCATTTTTAATAAAAGATGATTTTTAATAATGTGTTAGAACAGTGCTGGGATTTATTTGTACATTTCGGTCGATTTTTAACTTAGTTTCTATCCCTTATTTCACCAACCCATCGATCGGCATTTAAACTGCGCGCTGGTGATGAAATAAGGGACAAGAACCAAACTGAAAATCGGCACTGCGTTGGAACAAATTGTCACACATGCGAATTTAAATATTACTTTAAAGATGCGATAAAAATGATAGTTATAATTAACATCTTGCGAAAATTATTACTATTATAAGCGATCTAGAAGATTTGGAATCCACATCCTCCTGTAAACAGTCTGTTGGAATTTGACGGATAATTTAACTTTTCTTTGCGGATAGATCTTATGAATTTTAGGTGGAATCAGTAAACATTAGTCACATAAGTTTGCTTTCTATTATAAAGATTACTTTTCTTTGTATTGGATGTTAACCAGCGTATCACAATGGTAAATTTGTTAAATTTTATCATATAAATTTTAATAAATTTTATAATTGTAAGTTAACAATTAAAAGTAAATGCAATTTATTTATTGTTAATATTACATTCCGTTTATCAATATTACAGTAATAATTGGTTTAATAAAATTTATATTACCATACAAATATTTTCAACGCTTTGATATAATTTTGCTTTTTTAATTTTTTGATTATGCTACTACGTAATAATATTATTTTTATTGTATTTTGAACGGCATTTATAATTGTATCTTGTTAAATATATCAAAATTAGTCATTAATTGGATAAATTTTTCTTGTTAACTACCAGCAGAATATCTTATTGATCAAATATGTCTTTTTGTTAATTATACTCGTAATCCATGAGGTACTTACAAAATAATATGTAGGTAACACAGAGAAATTCAAATTAATCCTATTGCTATAATTTTGAATTTTTCTCAAAATTATATTGATGGTGGAGACGTTTTCTCGTCAGTCATAGTAGATATCATTTTGTTTCAATTTACTACATGAAGCAACACGACTACATAAAATAATACAGCATATTCGTCCGACTTATGACAACTGACACCATAACCGAACTGCTAAAGTTCGCCGAGATCAAACTTCCAACCAAACTGAAAAATAATAAACAAATTCCTAAAATGTAATAAATAATATAATACTTATAATATAGTTTTACTTCTATTTGTAAAATCTCGAATTTTGTCATAATAATCGGAAATTCTTCCTGATTGTTATGACAAGATTTTTAAATAAAATGCATTTAATTACATACGCACGGGCACGCCTTATTCATATCAAACTATAATCAAATAAAATTTCTCATGCATTACGAGAATAGAAGATCTGTTATATACCTGCGCCACAAGAATTATTGTAGTGGACAAAACTGTAGAATACATCTGAAAAAAGTATGCTATCATTATATACTTAATGAAAATAGTTTTGTTAACTCTTTCGCTCAGAAATCGGTCCACGGAATATCACCATTGATCGGGACCCCACACCAAAAGTGTATATATTATATGTGGACAGTCTCTGATGTTTAAAAATATGTTTTACGCCTGAACAACGCCACCTTGACACGTTTCAAAATAAAAAAAAAACTATTCCCAAAAAAAATGATTATAATTTCTTTGTAAACCGTTTTTTAATTACCTCTTTCATGCCAGTGGCCTGAAGGAGGTAATTATAAACATCAATATACTACCACTGCTAATTATGTTTAAATATATTATTTGACAAAATTAGTTACGATTGGCTGTATATTGCTGCACAAGATAATTTGGCGTAACTCTTATTATAACATTATAAATTAATTCCTTCGCGAATTCTGGCTATAGCCAGTGTTCATCTATATGGATCGCTTCGTGGATGCCAGACATAGCCGGCGTTAGGAGCGAAAGAGTTAAATTTAAAAGAATTAATTGTCAAGAAGATCTAGAACACATTCTATTTTATAAATATCTATTTATTCTATTATATATTAGGTTGAGTACAAAGTCATCGCGTATTTTTTAGCTCAAAGTTGTATATACAATATCTTCGTCAATAATGAATGAAATTCAAATTTAAAAAAAGGGTTTTAAAGTTTGAAATCTCTACTTTTAAAAGCTTATCACATTTTTTAAGTTTATATGAGTTTAATAATTTTTACATACCAAAAACTACGAGCTGAAAAAGACGAAAAATTTTCTTCTCACTTTGTGGATTTGTAACGTGTCCAAAACGAATTTGAGAAAATTTTCGATTACCTATCGTGAAAGCTTGATACTTTCCCTACAAAATCGTTTTTTT
>NW_017304979.1:172444-178358 GCF_001594115.1 Trachymyrmex septentrionalis
GTATATATGTTTATATATGTTTATTACATACTTTAATATTTTTATTTGCAATATAAATTGCAAAATCTAATTGAAATAAATAATTTAGTTGTCGCCGATATCAAAAGACAACCCTATCCCTTACATTTACTGGCATTTTGTTATTTTTAACTTTAATGTGTCAAAATCAATCTATTTATTAGTTTCAAATGTTCATCTTAATGTATGCACTTTGTAAATAATAAATTATTTATAAAGTATACACATGTACACTTATATCTATAAAAAAAGAAATTAAAGGTAAAAATTCACTTTTTTGAAAACTGTAAACCACATTTGTAAGCAATTTTTAATTGGCCTCGTGGAACTTCGCAAATTCCATAAAAAATTTTGAGAATTTATACATCTTTATTTATGTTTCTGTAACTTCATAAAATATCAGTAGTACCGTTTTTTGAAATACTGGTTTGAAAAGTAAAAAGTTCAATTTTTAAAACGCTTTTTTAAAAATCTCGATACTATTATTTTTCACTGAGTTATTGCTATATAAAGATATTAAAAATTTGTGAAAAAAACTTAATGGCCAAGTTTACGTGTGAGTACATATATACAGTAGAATTGATAGTATGACAGTATAATAGTGAAATACGTATTAATAGTATAAAATAACTTTCAAAAACTTGCCTTTATTATATAAAATAAAAAATTAATTAATTAAAAATGTTTAAAAGTGGCTGAACAATTTCAAATATAAATAATGAAAAGCATATAGTCACAATACTTGGAAATTCCGTATTCTCACACGAAGTTGCTCATCGCTTCTTAAGAAAACAGAAATCTTAACAGAGAATTATATCAGAAGATTGAAACATTATTAAATTTAACTCTCTTGATTTCTATTCACGCTGTAAATACCACAAGCGATTGAAAAAAATTATTTCATCATCTAGAAATTTGCGAGTATTGCGTTTTTAATTTTATGTTATTTCTTTTTAGTAAGTTTTGTATGTAATTTTATTTTGATATTATTGTAACACCTTCGGGCTAGCGATTTTGGCTTAATTAAAATCCATTTTGTAAATTTTTTGTTTATTGTCATCTTGTTTGCACTGATAATGGTCAAATCTTGATCAAAATGTCTACTTTATTTATATATGAATTTTAAATATATGACTTGCGCTAATCATCTATTGTTGTGGCTGTATACTCTTCATTATTTATATTTAAAAAATAAATGTTAAAACTTTTTCTAGCTTATTTGGCGTTAGAACGTGTGTACAAGCACTTTAAAATATATAAAAGAATAACATAATTGTTACGTAATTTTTCAATTTTGTATATAATTATTTGATAAAATTTATGTAGGTGTCTAAAATTTGAGCTCTAGTAAAATTATAAATAAGACAGTTAAAACTTTGTTGTAATTATTTATATATATATATATATATATATATATATTAGGTGTACAAAAAAGTTCTGAGCTTTTTTTTGTAAAATTCAATCTTTATTTAAAAACAAACGAAAAAAATGGCTTGCTGCGTAACGCCAAGCTGTTCTGCAAGCTCCTTTTCAGTTTGCGCAGAGTTTATATCCAGCAGTGCTTGCAATTCGTCCGTTTCAATCTTTTCAGGGCGTCCAGCACGCGATTCATCTTTAAGACTGAAATCTCCTTGGCGAAACTTTTGATACCACCTTTTGCATGTTGCATGACTTACAGCGTTCTCTCCATATGCAGCACAAATCATTTCAGTGGCTTCAGCAGCATTTTTCTTCAGATGAAACGCGAAGTGGATGGAAAATCGAATATGCTCTTTTGTAATTGCCATCGTGAACACTACTGATTTTTGAGGTTATGTGCATCAAACGCCAAACCGTATCGCATTTCAGGAGGTTAAATGTTACTGTTTTAAAACCCAAAAGGGCGGGAAGATATATAAAATTTAAATTGTTATTTCGGTTGTATCAAATCTAAAGCTCAGAACTTTTTTGTACACCTAATATATACCTGTTCACGGAAGTTTTCATCGAGATTTAAATTGGACAATTTATAAAGAATTGTTAGTGTTTCATTTATCTGAAATTATTTTAATGTAAAACAAAAATTTGTAGTAAAATTATAAACTATGCGTTAAATGAATAAGATTTCGTCATTTTGACATGTGAAATTTAATTGTTGCTTGTGATATTATTTTAATTATACATAATTATTAATGCTTTTAATCGACTGTAACTATACCTCATAGTAAACAGTTTGACATACGTAGTTGAATGTGAGAAATAAAATGCTATACAAAACGAATATAAAATACTTATTTAAATGCCAGATAATAATAGCAAATGTCCATATAATCTGATGCTCTCCAATCAATTGATACATTGATGCACAGATTCCTATAGCTGCATTAAAATACCATAGCATTTGTATTAATATTTGTACTTTGTATGCTACGTTTAGTTTGCGTGATATATAGCATAGTTGTAAATGAACGTGCCTATAAATAAATTGTAATTGTTATAATTAATCAAAGATTCGTGAGACATATACAAGAGACATATACGAGAAGTACTAAGCAAAATATATTTTTAACGTAGAATTCGGTGTAAGCGAGTATTATAACTTGCAGTTCACAATGTATGATTATTTCACATAATTGAAATTAATTATTCTTGTACATACATATATAAGGTATCTCGTTTTAACTGCTGCATCAAATTATTTAGGAACAATACAGAAAAGTGTATTTCAAATAAAAGTGAAAGGATTTCGAGGAGGACATATGTTTTTAAATACTTTTTGAATATATTTTTGTTACATTGTTTTTTTCTTTTAGGTGAAGAGGCATCTACAAGATATTAAGTGTATAATTTAAAAATGTATTAGGCGCACAGTCTCTGCAAAGAAATTTATATTCGGAAGTATGTTTAATATTTCCAAATTTCAAATAAAATATGAAAGTTGTGTAAATAAGATTATATTTTTTTAATAACACATTTTTGTAGTTTATTTATTTTAATTGTTATTATTTTTATTATTAAAGATTAAAATTTTTTAAATGATAAAGAAATTTACATTTTCCTTTTATAAGCACTTTAAATATTTATATAAAATAATTTATGCAAAGTTTTATTGCGATTCACTGATTAGTTAGAAAGATATAGTACAAATAAATATTTTGTTTATGTACTGGACAACCAGTTTATGCATCAGAATGTAACTCTACATAAATAATTTTAAATACATAATGAACTTATATTTAAAAAATTCAGTTTTTTCTTTCATTCTATATAATGCATTTTTATTATATAATATTTTATATAATATTTTATTAGAACACGGATTAAAAAGATATTACTGTTTATTAAAATAACTTATGATCCAGATAGTATCCGTCATTTTTGTCGTATTATATTCAAACGTGATATAGAATGATCTGTAATTTTCTCACAATTTTGTTATCACTTTGAAAATATGTATAAACCATCTTTAATTCTTTGCCTCTACATTTAATCGACTATAGCACTTATTCAAATTTAAATATTTTTTCCACCATATAGTTTTAAGAAGATCGTAAATAAGAATAGTCATATTGTAAATAGCACTGGCACACAGATTTATGTGTCATCACTACATACTACTACATCATCTCTCACGCACATGTAGGTACACGTAAATTTTTGTATAACAATAACGTTCTAATTGGACGTCTAACATTCTAACAAAAAGAACATCAGGTACTCGTAACGTGTCAGAGATTTTAATGCGTCTTTTATAGGCTGTTATTGAACAAAAAAAAATGATACGTGTCCAGCCGTTTCAGCCATTAGCTCATAATTTCGAAGAAATCGATGATTTAAATAGTTATTGTAATAATTTGAAAAACGTACTGCATTGAAAAATATTAATAACTTTATAAATTTCACCTTTATTTCACCGAATGTTGCTGATAAAATTACATCTGAGTGGATGATTCTGAATCTCGGATTATTTTAGTAGACCTCGCACCAATCGAAATGTTGCTCAGTAAGTATTCGACTCATTCGCTCGTGCAGCGATTTTTTGAATTATTTTAGAAGAAATATTTTAATAAAATGTATCAGCAAAAATCAGAAAATTGAACTTTCCTTTTTCAGCAAGTTGTATTTTGTATAAAATTTAACTACAAAATTTTCAGTCCATCAGTTATATAATGTTTTGAAAGCGACAAAGATGTTTTATCTTGCTGAGCACCAAAAATCGCATTTTTCACTCTATTAGCATATGCGATTTCATATAATAAATATATCTATTGTTTTCCATGCTAGTTAATTTTATTAAAATATTTTTTCTGTTCAGAGAATCACCGTGCGTGCGAGTGAATCGAATGTTTACTGAAGTGAACAATATTTCAATTGGCGCTCGATCTACATACTTGCTGCGTTCAGAATCATCATCCGAGATTCAGAATCATCCACCCAGATGTAATTTTATCTTTAACATTCAATGAGATAAAATGAAATTTATAAAGATGTTGATATTTTTCTATATAGTACGTTTTCTATATAGATCACACACACAAATTATTACAATAATTATTTAAAAAATTGATTTCTTCGAAATTATGGACCGACGGCTGAAACAGCCGGACAATATCCTTTTTTCTTTCGCTCTAGAAAAATCTGTAAAAAACGCGTTCAAAATTCTTGACAGCGTCACCTGATGTTTTATTGTAAAGTACAATTTTAAGAAATCCATATTGCTTCTTCGTGCAAACTATTATTTGATCTATGGACTACTATTTCATAAATACGAATTGCATAGCTTTTATATGAAGCAAATGTTGTTACGACGTAACATCTGCAGCATTATATTAGACGAAAAAATAATAAAAAAATCTCGGTTTCGAAACTTTTTCGTCGTTATCAGCATTAAGACTCTACTTCGCAAATACGTATAATATTAATACGTATTTTTTAATCCTGGAAAAGAATTTTCGAAGAAGTACGAGAGAAAAAAATTGTTGTTTTATACAAAAATTATATATATATGTATCTTAGTATAGATGACTTTAGAATTCGCTTCTTTTTTAAGGGATCCATCCTTCTTCTGTTCAAGTACAAAACATATTATGAATACGTGATCGTGTTTATTTATACTCTGCAATATTAGTTAAATAATTTGTTGAAATTATCTATTTTATTTTTTTTTATTTTATCATATTCTAACTAAGCTTTTTTCTTATATTATTTTTGTTTTGAAAACAGAAAATTTGTGTCTTTAAGATAGAGAATTTGTATTGTAAAGCAAGGAATATGTATTTTAAAGCAGAGAATTTGTAATTATAAGCAGAGAATTTGTCTGTTTCATTCCACTTGAAAAAGAAATAAAAAGTTAAACACACACACACACACACACACACACACACACACACACACACACATATATTATCAACTTTATTTGATAATAGCATTTTAAAGAAGAACGAGCGACAATTAAAAAATTTGTAGGAGGTCACTTAGGGTTATATGACCTTAATAATATATTATATTATATGTCAAGATTATCGAAATTGGCAAAAGGTCGCTTATTTACAAAAGTTTTACAAAAAAATATACAGGTACAATGAATAATTTTATTAAATAAACAAGTATATGTTTTCTTTACTCCTGATTTATCTCATTATTCTATTCATAAAAGTATTAGGATATTACGATTATCAGAAAATTAATAGTTTACGAGATATTTAATGTGTCATGCCAATTATATGTGTCAGAAAAATGTATCTATAATATATCATAAATTATTGGTTTTTTTTAATTTCTGACTTAAACCTTATACACGCAGAATGATTATAGAAAAAACATATTATATAAGAAATCATATAATTCTATTTTAAAAAGCATAGATAAATGTTACATTTTTTTCATTGTCTGTCATCATATCTCTATCTAGAAAAAA
>NW_017304979.1:178458-182245 GCF_001594115.1 Trachymyrmex septentrionalis
GTGACTATTGTATGATAAAATAATTATGGCTTAAGCTTCATTTTTATGATTGTTATATATATATATATATATATATATATATATATATATCTATATACATGCGCGTGCATGTGTGTAACAGACAGTAATTCTATTAAATAATTATTACATTATAATCCATATATATTGATTGTGTTCCTTAGCTCCTGTTATCCGCTGATGCACAAAGATGGATCTGTTTTGTCTTCTGTAATTTGTACTATTTTCGAACAGATCAAAATATAATACTCGTAAACGTTCATTAATTCGATGAAATCTGGAGCTCATGCATCTGAGTTAAAAAAGAATTAGTCACATTTTTTATTAACATTATAATATATGCATTTTGTATAAGCATATTAAGGCTAATTGCATTAATAACTAGTTAGAAGTCGGACTAGAATTTGATTATTTACTTGTTATGTTTCTATATAATATTTAATACATATATGAGCAGTAGAGTTTCAAAATGAGTTTTGTCCAAAATTTATAATTTAGTTTCAGTCATTTTAAACTACAATTCGTTTACAAATAACGAAAAAGAAAGCCACCAAAAAATTACGCGCCTTACAGAAAATAATAATTTTTCAATCAGTAAGAAATGTTAAACGAAATTGCTAAAAACATTAAACAAATGCCTTTTATTAAAGGAATTTTTATGTTTTAGGCTTAAAAAATATCAATTATTTTTGCTGTTTTTGAAAGCTTATAGTTTCAAGAATAACCCACAAAAATGTTTTTTGGAAGAAACAAAAATTGTTGAAGATGTACAAGATAAAATGATATTTTGTGTAGAGCCTCATGATCGATTCTAATAGGATGCAACAATTAATTGCTATAACCGACGCGCGCCATTATTTATATTCAACCTTTCAAAACCATTCTAGAACGTTTCTTTTCAATAGAATAAAGTTTTATTTCTTCCTGAGCAAACTTTCGTTTCTAACAGAAAACGGAAAGGTACTTATACTAAAATATTTCAAATTTTATACACGTTTTTCACAAAACTGTGTTTTTGAATATGGTGATCACGATTCCAAAAAAACCATTAGTCCGACTGACTTCTACTTTTACGATTATTCTCAGAGAACATGTCATTATCATCGAAACTAGAATTAATAGTCTACATTAATTTTTTCTATTTTTTTAAAGGTCAAATAAAAGAAAAAAAATTAGAAAAATTCAAATCATTTTTTCAAACTGTTGCCATTTTGAAAATATACATATGACATTAATTATTTCAGTCCGAGCAAGAATTACATGTCCACTCATTAAGAAAAAGTTTATTTTTTAATCAATGATACGATTCCTTGATCACCGTTTGATCCTGTTAGCGATGCAGGCCTAATTTTAGCGCTATCTTATTAGTATTCTATAAATAGTTAACATTACAAAAAATATTTTTTACACGTATATTGTACGCACTTTCTAGTGTATTAGTTTTTAAGTATATATTATACTTAAATTTTTATTTATAAACAAAATTCTCAAAGAATGTCTTCAAAATTGATTCTCAGATTAACGTAAAGGCTTCCTTAAAAAACTTTTTGTTAAAGCATCTTTGATTAAAGGAACATGCCATTTTTTTTCTCTGGAAGCTTTTTTCTAGATATCCAGAAGAATAGTCGGAAAATCCGATCGGATAATTGGATATCCAAAAAGAATTTGACGACGAATATCCGATATCCGGTACCCCTTAATTCACTATTCTTTTTATGTTATAATTTTGCCGTTGCTTTTACTGTTACTTTTTTATGATAAGATATGTTAAGATCAAGTTCATTGAAGAGAAAAATTCTGATAGTATATTTATTCGGTTACATTACTCAACATTACTTCCTTCCCAACGTATTTTAAAGATGCCCATCTTTTATAAATAATAAAAAGTAGTAATTGATTATTTATTTTAAGTAACTGTTGCTTAGTATATTTTTAATACTCAAAATAAGTATCGTATATTCATGTTGTGTACAGCCAATACAGACAACATATACATATATCGTCAAGGTCATAGTCACTAATAGTGGTGGGCTCTCTTTTTTATATGTAATGACAGGTCTTTAAGTGTTTCACACTGGAAACATTTTGACGCACAATGCCAATAAAAATAGCTTACAAAATAAATGTATACACATGTGTAATACTAACCCAAGAATAGCTGCAGAAATCAGAATACTTAAGATAATGACGTTTTCCGAGTAAATCAACGGAAATGCATTTAACGTTATACTCCAAAATGTTACGTCGTAATGCAAAGCAAAAATAATAAGAAAATTAATATATGCGAATTAATAAAAAACAAATACAATCCATCCGACAATTATACGAATTATCCAGTTACGTAGTCTTTGGTATTCCTTTGGCGCTCCGAGGGCTTCCAACGAGTCGTCTACTATAGCAAGTTTACGTAAGCACGTTTTCAATTCCTTTTAAAAAATCATATTGATCGATTATGCGACACAGAACAAAATTATTGTAATTTTACATTTGAGTAAAACTTGTTGCAATGTGTATAGAAAATGTGACAGATAAAGAGTTATATTATAACAATGTAAGCATTAAAATAGATCTGTTAAAAAATTTTTTTTTTAATTTAATTTAGTTCCTTGCGCAACTTATAAAAAAGATTATATGTTAACAGAGTAATAGACATAAACATAAAATATGATACAACATACTATAGTAGCTTGCAAATGATTAGAAGCGTCAGCAAAAGGGGACAAAGTAGACGGCGTAAACAGCTCGACATTTGACGGGCATGTGTGACTTGAAGTGTGAAGAATCAACATGGACACCAAGAATCTTAATAGAGGAGGAGCGAGGAATTGGAACGGAGTTAAGAGAAATATCGAAGGATTGAATATGGGATAATAATGTTGAGAAACCGACAATTAGCAAGAATGATTTAGAGAGATTTAAATGCAGTGAATTATTAGTAGATCATTCGGCAATAAATTTTAAATCTTTATTCAAAGCAGAACAGGCTGCAAAAGCATCGAGTGGGTGAAACAAATTTGAAAAGCATTACGCCGTTTGCATACATGAAAAACTCAGGGGATAGAAAATCATTAGACAAATCAGAGATAAAAATATCAAAAAGTAAAATTCCGTGAATGGAATCCTGAGGTACTCCAGAAAAAAACAACATGAGAAGAAGAGAAAAGAGGAAAAGAATTATATTTGAGGACTTTTCTGCTGCGTGCGATTTGTAAAGAACGAGCAGATTAGCGAGGGCGCCGAATGAGAGAGACTGCATAGCTTGAGTGTGACTAAAAAGTAGGTCATTATGGTATTGAAAGCTTTCTATAAAAAAATAATTAAACCAAAAATAAAAATAAACTTTAAATACATAAATACATACTAAAAAATGTTTTTATATAAGAGTCAAGATTTTATATAAGAGATAAGTATTTATCACATTTTATTTTGTCATACGCCGACAAGAATAATAAAAAAAATAACATATTTAATTATAATCGGTCTTTACAATTGATATGACACATTTGCCTTATAATTATGGGGCAGTAAATAAAACTGAAATTATTAGAAGTTAGCAAATAATACTAAACATACAGTTATGTCTTATTCTCGATTTATGTTATCTTCGTAGTATAGTTCTCTTCTTTGTTTTACTCTTTCTTTTTAAACTTGTGATTTTTTAAACTTGATCGTGTACTAACTGACATAAGAGAACATGTATAAATATATGTATATATTATAAAGTTACATACAATGACTTATAGAACAGAATAAATATAATACGAGGGTC
>NW_017304979.1:182345-183535 GCF_001594115.1 Trachymyrmex septentrionalis
CGTAATGTAACTAACTAATTCAAAGAAGGCATAGACGAAAATGACTTTTTAATATTACGTAATGAAATAAATATAATGTAAATTTGCTATAGACATTTTAATTCACGAATTCTCGAAATAAAATTTCCAATAACATGGGTTGATCAATTTCATAAGTCGTTATATATAAATAACTTTGTGTACAATATATAGTATATATATTTTTAGTATAAGATTTTTAGAAGTAGAAAATCTATAAAGTGGTCTGTTCTGTAAGCGTGGTGTTGCTCTCACACTCAGTATTTTGTGCTGATAAGTTCAATTCTCAATGATCGTTATTCTTCTCGCAAGCCTTCTTCGCCTGTTCTAAAAGACTTTGCGGCCGTCTGATTGCTCGTCTTCTCCATCATTTGTGAAAGGTAATCATTTGGTTTGTCGTGTAACAGCTCATATGGGCAACCAAATTATTCCTATTATCCTATTCACATGATAATCTAATTATCAAATGCATATAAAGACTTTTCTTCAGGATATTACAAAATTTTCCAAAAAAGTTTGCCGATTATTTTTTGTATACGTAACATTGAATTTTCAGGAAAAAGTATATTGTTAATAATAAAAATCAATTTCAAATTTTCTAAATAATTTGAAGTAAATTTTCTCTCTAAAGAATAAAAATTAAGTTGGTCTTGAATAAGAATAACCCAATATTCAATCTTAAAGAATAAAATTTTACTTTTTAGAATAAATTGTATTTTAAATATCTTTCAGAAATTGAACTGATCATGCTATTAATAAAAATTATTATAAACAAACTTTTTAGATAGTTATTGTACATAAAAAATTATATCTGTTAATTTTGTTTTACAAAATCAATATTCTTCTTAAGCCATTCACATTTTAATCATTAAAACGGAAAAACCTATCATAATAGAACCGTTCTCCAATGATCCGATTGCTATCTATAATCGTATTCAAACGATGTGCAATCATGATAAAGGTGCATTCTGATCCTTATTGTATCCTGAATTAAAGCATCCATGCTAGAAATAGAGTGTCAAATTTAGGGATGCAAATTTATAAACATCTTAAGTTTTGAAATATCTCTCTTTCTGTCTAATTTTCTTGCATTTTCATGAAATCCTTAGAAAACAAAATCAGGATATTTAATTTAAACAATATTCAACCTTTATATTTTAATTAATTATTAA
>NW_017304980.1:0-270 GCF_001594115.1 Trachymyrmex septentrionalis
TATATGTATACAAAATATATCAATTAAAAATTTATCAAATAACATTGATGACGTCACCGCAAAACATGTGATATGTTGTGACTTGTCGCGGCATGTTCTTGAAAAAATCTTTGATTACGATAAATCTAATAAAGCCGTTGATGCTTGCAAAATTGCAAACGTCACATTTTTGTTGTATTAAATTACATTGATACCATCACGAGACGCGTCAAATACGATGCGACAAACATCTAGCGTAAGATTTATGATAAAAATTCAAATATTGAATGT
>NW_017304981.1:0-256 GCF_001594115.1 Trachymyrmex septentrionalis
CGAGAGAAAGCGAGACAGAGGACAGCGGAGAAGACGGTGAGAAAGGGAGGAGATAAAGAAGAAAAGGGAATCTGTAAGGAGAGAAAAGGAAACTCTGGACAAGGTTGAAAAGATGGATGAATTTAAGGAAATGATGCAGAAAATGCTGAATGAGATGAAAGAAGACTTGAAGGCTAAGATGGAAGAGAATAAAGAGGAATTAAAGAGAGAATTGCAGAAGCAAAAAGAGGACTATGAAAGAAGAGATATGGCGAGA
>NW_017304982.1:0-370 GCF_001594115.1 Trachymyrmex septentrionalis
TCGGCGTAATCGTAAAATAATGAAATAACGAGTAATTGAGAAGAGAGAAGTTATGGAAAGCAAGGAAAGGATGTGACGAAGGGGATAAAATAAACGAGCGTACGCAGCTCGACACTTGACGGGCACGTGTAACTCGAATGTCCATGAAGAATCAACATGGACACCAAAAATCTTAATAAAGAAGGAGCGAGGAATTAGAACGGAGTTAAGAGAAATATCGAAGGATTGAATATGGGATAATAATGTCGAGAAACCGACAATTAGCAAGAATGATTTAGAGAGATTTAAATGCAGTGAATTATTAGTAGATCATTCGGCAATAAATTTTAGATCTTTATTCAAAGCAGAGCAGACTGCAAAAGCATCGAAT
>NW_017304982.1:470-1121 GCF_001594115.1 Trachymyrmex septentrionalis
AGAAACAAATTTGAAAAGAATTACGTCGTCTGCATATTCATGAAAAATCCTCTCAGAGGATAGAAAAACATTAGACAAATCAGAGATAAAAATATTAAAAAGTAAAATTCCGTAAATGGAACCCTTAGGTAGATCAGAAAAAAACACCACAAGAAGAAGAGAAAAGAGGAAAAGAATTATATTTAAGGATAATTTTCTGCTGCGTGTGATTTGTAAACAACAAGCAGATTAGCGAGAGAGCCGAACAAGAGAGACTGCATAGCTTGAGTTTGACTAAAAAGTAGGTCATGGTTGACAGTATTGAAAGCTTTCTATAAAAATGTTTTATAATTTTGTATTTGCCTATAATTGTAAATTTTTAATGCTCTTAATTAAAAATATGATTAAACGAGAGAAAAGTAATACTAAAAGATCAAGTATTATTATATTGGAACCAGAAGTACTTAAAAATTTGTACCTTAAAACGACTAAAGCTAATGGGAATTAGTAATGTAATGGTGAGCAATAGAATGAAATCGGCGCTGTATATTTTCATCTCATTTTCTGACGAATACCAAACATATCTTGGATAGTAAGAGACGCATATTAAAAAGCCCCATTTGATCAAAGCATATAGGTAAGAAAGATACGCTCTAGGTTGTCCACGAGGAT
>NW_017304983.1:0-807 GCF_001594115.1 Trachymyrmex septentrionalis
TTTTTTGGGCCCTCAATTTTTAGACTGAAAAAATTAGACTGAGCTATGTGCCAAATGATATCCTACGATGAGATATTAACTGTGATTAATGTTTGAAATAAAATTTGACAGCTCAGTTCCAAAATTGAGGATCCAAAGAACGGGCGGTTACTGTTTTTAAGAAACTACATAATCAAATAACAAACCATTTAAGAAGAAACGTATTGGATTACCTTTATTAATGAAGATTACAAAATTTTTCACTCGATTCTCAAAATCACCGAAAATCAATCAATCAGCACAATCAAATCATTAACTATGCCATCAATGGTAAAAGAGATTGACATAGTGTGCTTAGTTTGGACAAATTACGCCTCTTGCGAGTGGAAGTACCGTTCAGAGTACCAGGCCTGCTAACTGTGAAGAAATGAATGATGTTGCTACGATCAGATGTCGCTGTGGTTTTTTCTCTCTTCGTGCTTCATTTGTAGTACGTTCGGAGAGACGCTATTAGCGCTATTTCTGTTATTCTATCTTCATTGTTTATTAGATGTAATACAAGGATAACATATAAAAACTATATCTAGCAAGCGCGCTATCAGCATCATAATCTATGTCATAAATCCCTATAAAATTCCCACAGAAAATATGTAGATGTGTGATGTGACCATGCATTGTCAGCGCCACATTTGTCTCTTGCACCAAAAATTCCAAAAGGACAAATCCCCCACTCCGTAGCCGGCGACGACGACGTTTCTTAATCTTAATATAAAAGTTTCAGATTTTGCGTCGCAATATCTCGACTCGTAGGGCACGTACAGAAAAAAT
>NW_017304984.1:0-224 GCF_001594115.1 Trachymyrmex septentrionalis
AAGTCTTATTTGTAGAAAATAAACATTAATTAATAATTTTATACAATGAATGATTTTATACATTTTGTTCTTACATTGACAAACGAGCTTTGCATATATTCTTGATTTTAAAAGCTAAATTTCTCGACTGTACAAATACTTTTTGGGCATCCAAACAATATAATTTTTAATTTTCGCTAATTTTTTAGATGATATATTTTCTATAATTAATATACATCTTTTTG
>NW_017304984.1:324-576 GCF_001594115.1 Trachymyrmex septentrionalis
TCTTTTTGGTATATAATTTGAAGAAACGTACAGTCTATTTTATTTTTTATGAATAAATTGTTAATTACACAGCAAGAAATAATCGTCCATTAAACGTTGAAATTGACGTCAAATGGTATTGAAATCATCGTATCGATATTAATTCAACATTAATTCGATGACTCATTTCTCGGTCGATAATATTTATTTTTTTAAAATAAAGTTTTTTTAAAAAATATTTTCTCTGTACAAATACATTTTGCACTCACTGTA
>NW_017304985.1:0-242 GCF_001594115.1 Trachymyrmex septentrionalis
ATATGCTCTCTATTATTTATATTTTGCATTTGTTAGCCATCTTCAAATATTTTTAATTTAAAAAAATAGTGAGTTCCAGTTAACAAACTGAAAGTAACCTTCACGTGATTTTCAAACAACAATTCTAAATCAAATTAATGACACCATTTTACGTTCCCCACAAAGCCATACAACTTTTGTCAGAAACATTTTTTTCTATGATCAACAATAAAAAAGTTATTCGGGATGGGACATTAAAATGG
>NW_017304985.1:476-814 GCF_001594115.1 Trachymyrmex septentrionalis
AATATATTTCTTGATTTCACCTAGTATACTTCGATTCCATATCATTTTGACAGTTGTCATAATTGCTTATTACATGCATTCGTAAATAGTAAATCGCACTCTGAAAAATTTTGTGTATTCTGAAAACTATCGAAAAAATAGTGTTACAACCTCTGTATCCACGACTGTACACGTCAATTTCGATACTTCAACTTCATTATATAAAAAAAATTAGACATTACTATGGTAACTTGATTTATTAAAGAACCACCTTAATATTACGTCAAAGTATCAATTTTTAGTTTTAAAATACATTTTGGTTCATCTCGATATTTTTTGTTTCCAAAATATAGCAGTTT
>NW_017304986.1:0-408 GCF_001594115.1 Trachymyrmex septentrionalis
AATATAAACAGCGGAAGAAAAAATTTTTTTCTAAAAAAAACAAAAAATTCACACTATTATAACTTTCACTATCACTTAATAAAAAAAACATGCAAAAGTGATTTTTTAGTATCGTGCAAAAGTATTCTACCATTAACGCTAAATGGTAGAATATTTTTGCACGATACTAAAAAAATCGTTCACAGTAAAAAAAAAGTCGCTGCATGATTTGAAAAATACACGAACCTCTCACACGTCAAACTCAATAAAGACTGACGCTGAAAAGTATTCTTTGCTGCGACGAAACTGCTAGAGCGACCATTGTATATTAAGCACTATAGATTCTAAGTGTTGCCAGACTATGAAATCCTAGACGCGTTAAAAGAAGCGCTAGCAAATATTTATATAAACAGAGAGTGATAGCGCGTC
>NW_017304987.1:0-4036 GCF_001594115.1 Trachymyrmex septentrionalis
ATTCTTCAGTCTAATCTAACATATCAACAGAAGTAATGTGTCATTATTTTAACATAAAAATATGTAAGTTTTAACATATAATGAAAATAATTTTGAACAATATAACACAATCAAAATTGTTATGTTACAATTTTAACATAAGAAATAATTTATTTTAACATAAGAATTAATTTTAATATCACTATAATTACCTAAAATGATTAACATTATCAATATGTTATTATTTGGACATTAAAATATGCGGAGAATGAATAACGGATAATGTTTTTGTGTTTTTAAAAGTGTGATTTTGAATGTATTGCATTTATAAACCTAAATTTATGATGACTTTTAATAAGTATCATCACAATGTTAGACTTGTAGATACAATACATTTAAAGTTACATTTCCAAAAACACAAAAAATAATCCATGTTATCCACTTCGCGACTTTAATATATCGCGACTTTAAAATTTTTAATACAAGAAAAATTAGCTTTTAATTATATTTTAAAGTCGAAATATTATATACCATCTTTCCTCTAATGTTTGAACTAATGAAATATGTAAATTCAATATTATGCAGGTATTGCAGAAAGGAATATTAATAAGAATAAAATGTATCTTTATTAATTTTATTTATGCATAAATCTTTACAAAAATAAATATGCATACAATGAGTGATTCAATCATTTAGAGTAAAAGAAAATGTTTTATTTCTTTTTTTATATAATATGATTCTCTACTTTAAACATACCAATATATAGCACATAAAATACTCTGTAATTAATATAGTTATATCATCTTTTTCTGTACAATTTTAAATGTTTTAATTTTATTAAACGAAAAACCAAATAGTCATTATTATCTTGTTTTGAAATTACGTACTCTAAGTACTTTTTACAAATAGATAAAGTTTTGTTAGTTTAGCACACAGTATATGGTTTTGAATTATATATGAATAAAGAAAAGTAGGCAAATATTCATTAAAAAAAGTATATATAAAATTATTAATTTTAATCAGATTTTTAAATAATTCGACAGAAATTCCAAAACATAATCTTACATCAGACTTTAAATTTAAAAATTTCGAAATAGTATGAAAATATGTGGTGTTTCCTATTGTAGTAACGTTACATTTCTTAAGAAAAGGAAAAGATTTAAAAATATTGCAATTATTCCATTTAAAAAACATACTTGATGACATACTTGTTGATAAAGGAAAACAAAAGTTTTTATGCATAAGTTTTTATAATTTTTCAATTTTCTTGAAAGATCTTTCAAGTAACCGTGTTTGCTTTCAAATCTCGAAAAATGTCTTGGAGGACCCATTCTTTTGATAACAGTTGGCAAGTATGTAATCATATGATGTTTTGGTGTTAAATGGGTATTATATTCATTTATAAATAATTTATAATAATTTTCGATGAGATTTTCTAAATCATTCAGTAAAATGTCATGAAGTGTAGGAGCAAATGCTATTCTAATAATTTCTATTAACAAAAGAATTACTTTCCATTTATTTTATTTTGTGCTGTAGTCAAGTTTTTTTGTGATATCACTAATTATTAAAGGAAAAAATATTAACAGTAAGTTTATTGAGCTCTTTGGCCTATTAAATGATATTGTTTTATCAAGACAGATTTGGCTAGGTTTATTAGCTTTATTTTGAAGGCCGTAATCAAAAGTATTTATTTTATCATTAATTTCTTTTATTGAAGCTAATTTTTCTTATATTAAAAATTTTAGAAACAACTTAAATTCAAGTTGGCAAATTTTATCTAGAAAATCATACATTATATCATTGAAAATTTATTTCAAATTTAAAAAATTCTAAATTATTTAAAACACTAAGTAATTTAATTCCATATTCACTGGCGTCAGAATTAATCGCAAGTTGAACATAATTTGGAAAACTTTTAGATGTTCGCAAAAGAGTGTCTTCTTGTTTGCAACGTACATTTTTATCAAACATATTCTACAAAAAAAAAGTTAGCTTGAAAAAATTCAACCATGTCATATAGCATTGGTCCTCTCAAATTGTCTGTGACTTAATATAACTAAAGTTCCTCTTGTTGGATATTCAATTCCTTCAATGTAAAAACCTTCTGTTGCTAAAATTTTTAAATCTTTTACAATTATTTCTAGAATTGAATTTATACAAAAATTTTTTATGTCTTCATTATAACATAAGACTAACAAATAAATATTATTTAAATTTGAATTGAAATGAGGAAGCAAATTGCATATTGAAAAATGAAATACGCCAATTTTATGAGACAATGTTTTATTACCTAGAGGATTACAAATTTGAAACTCGTCAAAAATATTTGTATTTGAATAGTCAATTTTTCGAAATTACGAAATATGTAGTTTATTGGCTTTAAACATTTCACTATCTATAAGATTACTGTATTTTCTACGATTTATATTTGCTACGGTCTTTTCATTGAAGAAATTTAATATAATTTTTTTAAAGGAATTATTTTTAATAAAAATTTTAAGGTTTCAATTATTGGCAATTACATAAGTAAATGTACAAGTTGAAGCAACTGTTTTATAAATTCTTAATTGTCAAACTTTTGTTTTCCATGCGAAATCCACAACTTTTTTCTATTAGTTTTACCATATGTTTTTTGTATATTTTATGGCGTTTATGTTTTGTTAAATATATAATATTTCAAGAGAATTAACAAACAATTTGCCAACAAATAACTCAACTATATTTAACTCATCTATATTGTCCAAAATTTTTTCGAATACGATATTTATTAGTTGAGATATATCTTGCAATATTTTATTAATCGATATACCAAAAGAATATAAATTTTGTATAAAAATTAATAAGCTGTTATTAATATCTTCAGAAATCTCAGCAAAATAAAATGTTATGCAAGATATGATAAGATATGATAAGATGTTATGATTTATAATATCGTTTGTACTTATATCTTCATCATTTGTATTTAAATCTTTATAAGTGTTTGTATTTGGCTCAGTATTATTACTTGTATTTACATTTTTTTCGGTATTAGATCTACAATTAAGAATTTCTGTTGAATTATTTGAACATCAGTACAGATTTTTTCAATGTTATTGTAATAATTATTTTAACTGCAGTTGTAATGGAATATTTGTAATAGAAAATTTAATTATTTTCTCTATCAAAGTTTATGATTATTTTAAAACTTACTTTAACCTTTCTTAGAATGTTAACTTGACTTTAAGACAATTTAATTGAAATAATTGTGTTAAAAACACTCAAAATAATATTCCATTTTTAATTAATTTACACAAATGTTAAGTTACAAAAATGACATAAATCTAATACGTATGTGCAAAGATATTTTGCTATGGCTAAATTTAATGTCAATAGATATTTATCTCATGGTCACACTATGATTAGAGAGTCTTTAATACGTGCGTGTAACATGAAGAATAGATTAACAGTAGATTACAATCGATTCATGGGATAATTATTTTGATATGAAAACGTCGAAAAAGAAGAGATCATCAGCATGTTTAGAGAGCCAGTTAGCAAATTGCCATGCTATTATTTAATTTTGCATAACTCAAACTGTATACTAAAATATTAAATAATAAACAACACACATGAATATATTGTATATACATATATTCGTGTGATAATACACTGAAGTTTAAGAAAAATAAAGAAGTATGTATGTATACTTAAATGCTAAATCGTTTAATAAAAATGTGTTTTAATAAATGCTGGTTACGTATTGGCATATTAACGTTGCAATGTAACGACGAGTAACTGAACAAATAATTCCTACTAAATATATAATTTAACTCGAAATTATTTATTTAGTTACACAATAGTCAGTATTTATTATTACGAATTTTTACTTTCAAACATTTTGAAACATTTTTAAAGTATATTTTTAAAACGTTTCGGAACACACATTTTAACATTTTAATCACAAATAGATACTTTTTCATTTTTCTTTTAAACTTGAGCTTATTAACCCGGGAAAAAATGTTATATAAATGGACTTACTTATAAAATATATCAATTTTTTATATTATTTAGGTAT
>NW_017304988.1:0-799 GCF_001594115.1 Trachymyrmex septentrionalis
AATAGAGAAAAAAGGAAAACAGATAATTAAACTGTAGAGAAAAGGTAAAAAAAAAATTATAAAATAAAAACTTACTGTTTATAAAATTCTTCATTTTAAATAGGAACGTAAAATCTCATGGCATCGTACATGCTTGGAAAGCATTGCAATAGCGGTCCATCTGAATGACTGATGCAGTCCCGAGTCCTTTCTAAGTTTCATCCCCTTCATCATATTTCCTGAGTTTTTTCTAAGTTTCGTCCTCTTCATCACATTTCTTCAGAAATGCATATAGAATTGTTCAACCAACACAAACGAAAAATTAAAAATGCAAGCGCCGATATGCGACAGTTTTGTCAGTGTAATAAAAGATTGATTTAAGAACACTTGACATTAATACGACATGTTTCGCGATGACATTATAAATGTAATTTTGATACATTACCAAGTAGTATAATGTATAATGATATAAAATTTAAAGATCGAGATGCATTGCCAAATAGTGCGCACAATGATATATGTCCCACCCGTTGTACTCCTATACTTGTCATAGTATTCGCGTTCTCTCTTCCCATTATATTTACTCCTACGTCCCTTTTCTATCTTGTTCACAATTTGATTAAATAAATATAGTATTTACTTTACAAATTTTTAATACGACATAGCAATGATTTTAATTTAGCAATTAATTATAGTAATATTTTTAGTAATGTAAAACGTAGAGGAGAGTGGGCATGAAGAAGACATGTTTTGAAAGAGCCATTTTGTATTTCAACTATAATAACTGAATGTTTCCAAAAATTTAAAAATATATTTATTT
>NW_017304988.1:899-1315 GCF_001594115.1 Trachymyrmex septentrionalis
TGCTAAAATTACGTTGTCCATATACATTTGATAGTCATCGTCAAAATGACGTTGCCGTAATGAGATGCGAAATTGTCGCTGCAAAACGTACGTTTCTTGAGTTATTTTATGCCCACTTCCACTAATACAAATAGCTGAGCGTTCCTAATTATCAAACCGTTATAAACTATTATTGAGTAGCTATCGAACACTTATTGTACTACATCATACTACAACAGAAGAACAGCTATCATATTACTAATTAATTAATTATAAAGAAAGAAAAAAGATTCGTTTCCACTCGCGGTAAGGAGAAACAGAAATGTGCAGGTTTCAAAGTTATGTGACAAACAGATGATATAATGGAAGAAAGCGAAAAAAATATTTTATAATTGTGGAGGAAACCCAGAATTAAATAGAGATTAGAATTATAATTT
>NW_017304989.1:0-395 GCF_001594115.1 Trachymyrmex septentrionalis
AATTAGAAAATTAATATTTATATACATTCGGAACCATATTTTTTTTATAGCAATTATCGAAAAATTATTAAATTATTTGTATAAAATTTAAATTTGTTTAAATTTGATTACTTAATAATTTGAATTTAAACAAATAATAATTATATATCCATATCAATCATATAACATACTAAATTCCTATTGTTATTAAGACAGTACTATTACTAACATTATTGTTACTGGTGGGAGAACATTTAATAAAACAAAGAAAGTGAATATTAAAATATACCACTGAATTAATTTTACAACTTGACTTTAAAATACACTGGGCAACAAAATTAACGCAACACCTGTTCACTCTGCAAAAATAGGCAAATTCCAAGATACAATAACTTCGTCAAAAATTATCGTATAGG
>NW_017304990.1:0-646 GCF_001594115.1 Trachymyrmex septentrionalis
AATGCGCACACGTCCACTTTTGTAAGATTAATGGCCGCTGTGTGGCGTGCAATTCAAATAAGGAAGTTCCCGCGCCGCACCCTGTATGTAGTCAATTATTTTCTCATAAGGTAAAAAGCTGGTTCAATGTGACTCTGATTCACCTATATATATATATGCGTGAGTAAACATTTTCGCCTTCATCTTCAAGCATGTCAAGAAATTTTCCTGCAGACTGAAGTCTTTTTTGTTTGTGATCATCTGAAAGCAGGCGTGGGACCCACCTCGCACAAACTTTACGGTAACGAAGATGATCTGTTATGATTGTGTGGATTGAAGTTCGACAAATATCGATTTCAGGAGGCATTGAGTCCAAAATTCTGTCAATTGTAAAGCGCCTATCCGCCAAAATGATTTTTTCGACTGCTGCGACTGCGTCATCTGTAATGGCGGTTTTTGGCCTGCCTGCACGCTGCTCATCATGAACTTCTCCGCGTCCCTCGAGAAAATATGTACGCCACCGACGCACCATTTGCACACTCATGCATTTGTCACCATAAATATGCACTAATTCAGTGTGAATTTCGTTGCCATTAAGCCCTTTTGCAGTTAAAAAGCGAATAACTGCACGCAACTCACAAGTGGACACGTTTTTCACAGGTAGCTC
>NW_017304990.1:1228-16748 GCF_001594115.1 Trachymyrmex septentrionalis
AAAATATTTAAAATATTTTATATATATATATATATATATAGGTATACAGACAAAAATATTTAAGAACAAAGTATTTATAAATACATTTGAATTTAACATACTTATGTATTTCTGCTTTGTCTTCAATGTCAATCATGTTTTCTCTGAAAAGAGATAAAGGCACAGATTTTTAGTGAGTATACGCTGTAGAGAGCTTCTTGAAATTTGCAATTCTTGTGCACGACGCCGAATTGAGGTTCCTGGATTGTCACCGACACTCTCACGCACTGCTTCGATATTGACATTTGAACGGCTTGTTTTTGGACGACCAGTGTGTTTGGCGTCTCCAACTGATCCAGTCTCCCTGAATTTTTCAATTAATCTCTTCACAGTTGACGAAGTTAAAACACTATTCCGACCATATTTTGTATGAAATTTTCGAACTGCGGCCGCCAAACTTTCATTATTTTTGAAATATTGTTCAATAATGAACATACGTTGTTCTATCGTGTAATCCATTTTCACTAACCCTAAACTGTCAGCTGTTAAATTGTTTTTTTTTTGGGTTGCCAACACTTTACTGCACAAATGGCGGCAAATTCAAATCTTGCGTTAATTTTGGGACACCCTTTAGTTATTATTTCCTGATTTCATAAATTATTTGTAATAATAAATAAAAAATAAAATTAAAATTATTTGAAAGTGGCTAAAACAATTACAAAAGATAAATAAAAAGCATACAGCCACAACAATAGATGTAAACAAGTCATATATTTAAAATTCCAAATAAATAAGTAAACGTTTCGATCAAGATTTGATCATCAGTACATAAAAAGATGACAAAATTGAAAGTCTTACAAACTAAAACGCAGGTCGGATGTTAAATTAAAAATTACATAAAGAAATTGGTAGGCAAAAGGTACATGCCATTACAATCGCAATGATCACGTTTAAAAGTTAAAATAATTTCCTCTTGCTTATGATTTGAAAAATAGTATGAAAAGAAGTCAGGAAAGCTGTTACAATTTTCTAATAAACAATCTATTGTTATTTATATTTTTTTTTTCTTAAGAAACGATGAGAACCTTCCTGTAAAGATACGGAATTTCCAAGTTCTATTATAAAACAAAAAAATCTTTCCTTTATTTTTAAACATAATTATTATTATAAAAGTTTGCAAAAAAAAATTAATTTGAAGTTGTGAAAAATCAACTTGGTACGTATTTTAGGTCACAAAAGCTCATCAGTACAAACCGGAATATGTAAAAACTTTTTGTAAGATAATAAAAATTACTTATGACAATGACAAAAACCGTCCAAACTGGAGTCTATTTATATTATGAGAGGAAAGGAAGGGAAACAAAACAAGGAAGGAGAAATAGAGTGGGCACAGAAACTATTTCCAATGAGTGGGAATTTTGTCATCTTTTTATGTACTGATGATGGTCAAATCTTGACCGAAACGTTTACTTATTTATTTGAAATTTTAAATACATGACTTGTTTACATCTATTGTTTTGTGGCTGTATGCTTTTTATTATTTATCTTTTGTAAAAAATAAAATATTGTTTTGCTCATTATCACCTATTAAAGTGACTACGTAGGTATAAATTAATTTTAAATTTATTTTTAAATAAACTACATTCCCTTTTATATCTCTATTATATAAAAACAGACTTTGCGTTTACTAAAAAATAAATTAAATTATAAGTAGAAACTTACTTCCTATATGCAAAAAACCTTGTCGGTATGGCATCTGGATGAAGACGAGCTCTCATTTTATTTATTTTGTACCATTTTTCGTTGAAATGCAAATGGCACAACCGACAATTCTGGTACGCATATTCTGGACCTTTTGATTCTAAGTCCAGCCTTCCACATGCTTGTACCCATTGCAACCATCTATAAATTAAATATTTTATCAATAAAAATGTACATAGAATTAAAAATTGATTTATATAAAAAGTGATAAAAACAACATACCTTTCATGTTCTTTTGGAAATCGGAAAAAATAACGTTCTTCTAAATTAAAATTTTTTGTGCACCTTGGTACTGCACACCATGCGTTTTTTCTTTTAATCATTTCATATTATTCTTTTTTTTTATAATTTTTTGGAATTTACACGGTACCTGAAACAGAGAGCTAAGATCAAAATGCTCTTCTAAAAGAATTGCTAACCTATAAAGGAAAGTCCCTTATTGTAAGCGCCTAATATGAGATAGCGGCGTTCCCCTAAACTAATAAACGCTATCTATTGGTTCCACTATGAATTTATTGGATTGAAAACTATTTAGTGGAAAATTTGATTATTAGATACCTGTAGTCATTGTAAAAAGATTTAAAAATTTGTATGTCTTTAAGTTTCATTGAGATAAGCTTTTAAATCTTGTTTATGTTATTTAATAAGTAAAAATATTTGGCAATAAATTCTTCATGTAATGATAGAGTAAGATCGTACTAATAAAAAAATACAAGATATGTTGAATTGTTTAATTACAGAAATTAGATTTGATGATCATAAAACTATAAGGCGCAAAAATCGTAATATGAGATATTTAGAGTATTTTTAATTTGAAATAACCTATGCATCTGTGTCATAGTGAAAATTATTGTTAAAGTATAAATATTATTGTACAATAATAAAAAGGATAACCTGAATGAACATTGAGTGCGTATTTCTGCGATGCTTGGTTCTAACTACTTGAAGATGAGTCGCACAATGCATCGCTTGTTCGTTTGTTGAAAAATGTTTTTTTTTATTTTTCTCGATTTCCATTCAACTTACGGAACAATGTTTGGAACAACTAGAACAATCTGTAGCGAGAAGAAATTGTTTGATTTTTTTGAAAAAAATGGGGCTAGCAAAAATAAATCGTTGTTTCCACCATTTTATTGGAGAACGATTTGGAATAAGATAATATCGCTTTGGAACAATATAGAACAAACGCAGAACAATTTGGTACAATTGTCAATTTCTTCCTCAAAGAGGATGAAATTTTTAACTAAAAGTTCCTTTGCCAATTTTGGCTCAGACCATTCACTTACCGAGTTATTAACGATTAAAGTTGATCAATTAGCACGCAGACGAAGTATGCAAGAGCAAACTATGGGATTTCTCGTACTTGCTATACATTATCTCAATTAAAACTTATTCTAATTAATTGAAAATTATTCTAATTTTTATAATATTAATAAATAAATAAATAAATTAATTAATTAAGTCTGAAACAAAACTGACAAAAGAACTTTTAGTTCAAAATTTTATCTTTGTTCTCCCTGAAATATTAATAAAAAGATACGGGATATATATACAATAAAGGCTATGTTTGCTCTGGCACTCACAATGCTTTAAGCATCGTTTTATCTTTGTTTATTATATATTAAATAAGGATAATTGTTGCTCACAAGCGCTGTGAGCGTTAAAGCAAACGCGGCCAAAATAAGTCTACTCACAATGAATAAAAAAATAGCAAAATAACTGAATTCATCATGATATAAAAATATATTTTAAATATATTTTAGGTCACTTGTACACATACTAACAATTGCAAAAGTTTTATAAATTATTTTCAATTTTACATACCAAAATATTTTACCTTTATTTCGTAGAACATTGACAGTATAATCGGTTCAAAAATTCGCTCTTGACATATAGAATTAAAAATAATTTATAAAGCTTTTGCTAGTCTATCCCTCACCTATGGGGATAGGTTGGCAACATATACTATAGCATCAGCCCATATTTGTGTTCTCTGAGCGAATTTTTGAAATTTATCGATTATACTATCAATGTTTTATGAAGTAAAGACAATACTTTTTGGCATACAAAATTAAAACTAATTTGTAAAGTTTTTGCAATTATTAGTATATATACAAATAGTCTAAAATATATTTAAAAAATAATACAATTACTTTTATAAAATCTTAGTTTTTTACATGATCATTCGATAAAATTTATGCGGGTGTCCGAATTTCCATCAGTCGTAATGTATATATGATATGTGCGATCAATTCGAATGCTTTTATTCTTTTCAAACTAAATAAATTTTACATTGCAACAAGCGTTAGGATATATCCACACAAACTTGCATAGCCGCATAAAAAAAATTATCCAATTGCATTGCTCTTTTAAAATCGTACGTAAAATGTGATTGGATAATTTTCTTTATGCATACGTTTATGCAACTATGCAAATTTGTGTGAATATAGCCTTACACAAGCAAATAAAAATTTGAGGGGATTTTTGAGAAAACAACAGCTAAACTATTCATCAATTTATTTGTGTGCAAGTCAGCCACAAGGGAAAGACATACGCGCCGATCGATTTCATATGATTCAACGAGAAGACAGATCTCAAAGTCGATTTTACATATGTATGAATCGAATATAAGAGCTATATAGTTTTAGTTCTAGAAATCCGCAGTTCCAGCTGCAGTGCACAGCGAACGCACTATCACATTATTCGATTATATAAATCATGTCTTGAATGATTTGACAATCTCATTAAAAATGAGATGATATAACACTAGGACAATTTGCGTGTGTGTGTATAAAACTCAAAACTTTGAATATTAAAAAAATGCATAATTTTATGAAATTATTCCTATTAAATTGAATTAAGAAGTATAGATTTTTACAATACAATCATAAAAACAAAATGGGAAATATCAAGTAATTCCATTAACACTCGCAGAATACAATAACTAACAGTAACATTACAGTATTATGATTTCCTACTCAACAATGCAACTGTTATGTACAATATATTACATTTATATTGTTAATTATGAGCTGTGGGAAATGATACGAGTAATATTGATGTAATGTTGCTGTTAATTTGTTTTCTGCGGCATCACCTTATAACAAAGAACAAAAAAATGTAAAAATCTGTTTAGATTCTGAGATTGTGCAAGTTGTAATTTTGAATGACTTATAACTCGTTTAGAAAATTTTCTGGTTCGATTTCCGCGAGCAATCGACAGGCCAATGTGATGGAACGTTCGCGTCGGCGTCGCATCTGAACATGCCATTAATCTCTAAACACTAGCCATTAGAAAAGGCAGATCCAATTTTGATTTTCGCACTCGGTCCGATCTGCCTTCGAGTTCGAGGATAATTCGCTTGCTCGACTGACAAGCGGACAGACCAAATGCGGATGCAATCGCGGTTAGAAAATCGGTTCTCCACATCAATAATTTCACACGATTGTTCTCTCACGATTCGAGGAGGAGGCATAGATCGCTACTACAAATTTCTCCCTTTGAAATCTTTCGATCGCTACTTATCTCGTATATGCGGTAGAAGCGCACAATGGCCCCACCAAACTCGTTACTCTCGACTCGATTTTTTTACGTTAAGTGACACCGATTTAAGTTTATCATATTGAAAATCGAAGAACTCGCTTATTCGAATCTTATAAATTCGTATTCTTCAAAAATATATTCTACATACATATTGTATATAATTAACGCAATTTTCTCTTTTAGATACGAGCGTTTGAGACTTGCTTCAATAAACTTTTAAGCTAAACAATCCAATCGACACGAATTAAAAGTAACAACATCAATATTATAATTTTGCACTCAACTACATAAATTTAATATAAAACACATTGTGTTAAATAAGTTACATCGTTAAGTGTGAAATTATAGCATCAATATAATGTTACTTTTAGTTGGGAAACTTTTAAATATTATGTTACGAATTCATTCGAAAAACTTCACTTTGCAACAAATAAATATAGGATCACCATCGTTACTCCGACATCGCGGGCATCGATCGAGAGTTTCGAATCGGTGTATTCGGCGTGAATACTAGACAACTGCAAGGAGTATTGGGCAACTGTCACACTCACATTTTAATCTTTATTGTAATAGACTGTACTCTGAATTTCTTCGCGCACTTTCCTTCTTTTAACAAAAACTGTCGTGTGTACGCAGGGATCGAGTCTTTTCGGTGACGCTTTATCATCCATTTTACGCTCTTTTCTCTGTTACTCTCTTTTTCGCTCACACACATGCATAGCATTCATTTTTGCTTCATCTTACTCCTTCTTTATGCACAACAAACCACGTCGTAAGACGTATCATGCATTTTGCATGCTAGTCGAGGCATATAACAAAATTCGATATAGACTACAACAATAATAACGTTTTTACTACATACTTTTCTCACATGCATACTTTTAACATGCAGTCTCATGCACACTCAATCCGCCATTCTAATATGTTGCCGTTCTAATACAATTTGTAGATTCTGTTACTTATAGGATATTCGCGGTGTCGGCGATTTACTACGAACATGACAAGCGTTTCATCCGGCACAGTCCATCACGTTATATTCGTTCTTTCTTTTTTTTCCTTCTCTTCTTTTTCCCTTTTTTCCTCAGTAAATTCAATATTTATACACTATCTTACAATCCCTTTCTCTCTTTCTTTTTCTATCTCCCCTTACTGTTCTTTTTCTTTTCTTTATATTTTCTATGTACAATTCAATTTTTAACCTTCTCTCTCTTTTTTTTTAAGATATTAATAAATGATAGTTATCAGCATCTATCTACACTGTAAATGATTTAATAGTTGATTTTTTCTCCTTAAACGCTACTGTGCTAATTAATCTTTTATTTATCATTTATATCACATTGTTCACATTATTCATTTAGCTTGAGTGCTCAGTGCTATACTATCTTTAGTTTCCATCCGTTATAAATCTTCCACGACCCGTTTGGTTATCTTCGCTCTAACGAAATTATTATTTACATGAGGCTATTACATCGCTTAAATAGTTACCGATAAGGGTCTCAGTCGCGGCTAAACAACTGATTGTAAAATATCACAGAAGTGATATTTCACAATCAATGACATTTCTTTTTTTTCTACTTTTCTCTATTCTAGTCCCGCTCACAGCTTTGTATTTCTTGCGTGTGTATGTGTGTCACAGGACATGCGGTATAATCATTTGCATTCATTGCACGACTTGAGGTTTCGTCGAATGAAAGCGTTTGCGTTGAAAGTAATTCAACAAAACTTTATTTTTGACTAGTACCTCGAACCGGGTTTCCGTTCGGTTTCTCGTCGTCTTTATTGCAAATTGAATTTTCTCGTTACGTCCCGAACACTAAGAAGCGCGTAATACGACGATGGACAAGTAATTTTATTAAACATATTAATTTAACTGATGAACTTCTCCTCCTTTCCATTGAGACGCCAATGGCATCGAGATTAAATGAAAATTTGGGAGATTCGTGTACTTATAGAGTATAACAACTTAAGATGTGAAAAGAAAAAAGGAAGTCTATATAATAAACTGAGTAACATAAACAAATTGTATAATCTACAGCATGAAGAACTTTTCTTATATCGAATTTCTATCGAGTTAGCGAAGTATCTGTCTGCCTTAAACGTCGAACAGCGTCACTCAAAGTACGTTTATCTGATTTCGTAGCCCCTTAAGGCACGCATTTACATCTTAACTCGAATCACTAATCATACTATTCACGATTAAATAATTTAAAGGATACAAAACAAGCTGGTACGCAGATATGTAAAAGATAGTAGTACTAATAATATGCACAAAGGCTTTGGTATTCGAAAGAGAGAGATTGTCAACAATTATACAACGTGCAAAAAAGCAGGAAACATTACGCGTTGAATTACACCGGAAAGATATTTCGTTGTATAAACGTCATGTGCAATGAGAATATCAATTGTTACGTAGTGATTTTACATGATAAATATGTATCTCAAACGAATTCATTGTTTCAGTAATTATTGTTGACGATCTTATCACTGGAATACCAAACAAAAGCGTACACTATGATTTTACAGGAGCGAACAAACGTACAAGGTATTTTTCGATAAATAAGGTTAAAATTATGTTAAAAGTGACATATAGATTTCTTATTCCATAAACAGTTTATCTTTCATCTTAACTTCTTCAATCTTCAACTTTCTCCAATAAATCTCGTACAAAATTGAGGAATTGCAATTGAATTTGAGATTATGAATCTATTACTTTCATAGAATATCATATCATCCCTTACTTATATCGAAATTCGTTATTTCAAAAAATAAAAATGCAATAAGAACTGCATAAAAATGTTTATTTTTCCACATAGTCACCGTAAAGTTTGATGTAATTACGATTTATACCTTATTTATCGGACAATTCTCGTACATACAGAAAATAATAAAAGGTAGTGCTATAGTTTGATAAATGCGTGCAATCATTCTAACTTCCCAAATAGTTGTGAGCATTATCATTTCTATTCTACTCGAGCCATTTTCGGTTGTTATGCAAGAATTGCGTTACAGAAATGAATGTAATGTATAAAAGCATGAAACGTTATCAATGCACACGTATTCACGAGACAGATTACAATGATGATAGTGACTTAAAATATACGTTCCTAAATCCTTCCATATGACGAAATCTGAGCATGAAGAAATTAATATGTTCGTAGCGCGTTGCAATTATGCGTTCGTGAAAAGCGCGATAGCGATTTGTATAATACGCATATAAACATATAATAAATACAGAGGAATAAATACTTAATATGTATTATAACAAACCTACATAATCTGTTGCCAGTTTTTAAATAACTCGCTTTTATTCGCTTTTATCGATTTAACAAGATTTAATACATCTTGTGATTCAATTATCAAAATTAAACAGACAGACCTCTATATAGAGTTCAGCATCCGTTCTCCACAGCCGTTTTATAAATTTTAGGACACAAAAACTCATCATAATTTTCCAACTTCCGCTCACTAAATAATTAAAGCCAAACCATTTAACAGTTTTTCTTTTAATATAATACTAAGAGTACTGCTATTTTTTCTATGATACTTTTTCAATTGCAATAATATATAATGAAACTTGTCAATTTATGGATCTCACAAAACACAGTCAAGCAATTTAAAAGTTATGCAAAAAGTAAAATGTTTTATTGCAAGTCAAAATTTTTTTCTCGTATCGTTTGTAGAAAAAATATCTAGGACATCTGAAGTAACATAAAACACTTACAAAAAATTCAAAGTAAGCATAACGAAGAATTCCCAATCGAGAATATGATGAAACAATAATCTGAATAGCATCTGATATATATAGCCGATTTAGCCTTAAAAGTTTTAGTCTTAATTTGTCAACGTGTTAACATGAAAGTTTTCGCATTCTTGACACTCGGGCTACAGTCGTAAATTAATTTGTTAAAACTTTACATTTAATTTTTATGCACACACAATAAACTATCTCCCTTAATAAAATCAAGGTACCGTGTACAATACATATGTTGAGCAAGGATTTTTTTTCACACTTTCTCAGTCGATTTATTCTTCGGAAGAGCTCATATCTCGAATGTCAATCTTTATGGGACACAAATGATGTTTTAAAAGACCATTTTAATGTTAGAAAAAGAACAATAGACAAATCTCGCGTCAGATTTTTCCACGATATTTACTGCCTGTCGTAAAATATTTCAAATATAAATCACTCACATTCTCGCTAATTTCATCACTAACATATCTAAGCGATTCCAACAAATAACAAAAGATAGATTTACTTTAGATAAATGTAGAATAGAGATTTACTCGAAACACCAGCAAACCATATTTTGATATTCCAGCGCAATCAGATTAATTTTGTCTTTCCTTGATTCTGTCAGACAATCGAATTCGAGGTCGAAGAAGGTTGTGTACTGGAAGCTGTCGCCGCCGTTGTTGAAGGTGCTGTCGACGTTGACGGTGAGCTCACCACGACGACAGGTTTCACTAAAGTCGTGGTGTTAAGATACTGAGCGTTTACTAGCGGCATTTGTCCCACAGACTTGAGAATGGGAGTAGTGATCATCTTCCCTGCGAGACTCGATGGTGCTAAGATGTGAGCGGTCACCTGATTACCTTGAGAGACGACAGTCATCGGCGTAACAATCGGAGTCAGACCGGAGAGAGGCGTGTGCTGGCCGACGATGTGAGCTATACTTTCTGTAGATGGAGAGTTCTGCATCATTGTCGAGGTTGGTTTGCCCGTAGCGGTTTGAAGTGACACTCCATGACTTAAAGTTAATCCTGCAATCACAAAATAATGAATGTATCAAGCTTTTTTTGCCGCATCATATTGTAGTACGGCAACTTGTAACGGCAACTCATAGCAATGCACATTCCGAATAGCCGTGAAACTAGAACACGGATTGTTATACATACCATTTGCCGGAAGTATATTCAATTCCGCGCCACCGGGAAGTCTTGCCAACTCCGAGCCATTACCGCCAACGAGCGTTACGCCACCGACCATCTTATGCGTGTTCTGCGCATCTCCCGTTCTTATTCTCGTCTGGGCGTCTACAACGCGACGAAACATTTTTATTTAAAAAATCTAAGAGCTTGCTTATATCCTCTCTCACAGAAATTAGAAAATAAACATCATTCTATGAAATCTTCGAGTCGTAGAAAAATCCGAAAAAAGTATCGTGCGCATGGATTTTACAAGATTAGATTTATATTAAATCTATCTATAAAAGCGTATACTCACTCGATACATTCAACGCGGGCGAATGCGTGGCAAGGACCAACGATCGACCCTCATTTCCCGAATGCACGAAAGTGACGGGTCTAACATCATTCGCAGACGACTGTACGGCCAGGGCTAACGGCCTGTCGTTGTTGGACAGATTAGAGTGCACAAATGTCACTCTGTTGTCGTTGGCGGTGGATGAGTGAACAACCAGCGCTACGGGCCTTGGCTCGTTTCCAGCGTTTGATTGCACAGCAATCAGCGGTGGTCGGGATTGATCCGAAGAGTTCTGTACCGCCAATGTCAGAGGCCTGGATTCATTGTTGCCAGTGGTGTGGGTAACTAAAAGCTGCCGCGTATCACCCGGTATTACCCTTAGTCCTGGCCCGATATGTTGCAAGGCTGGCACAATGGTCGCAAGACCCTGACTCGTGTTCAACATCTGAGCACTGATCGGTAGATGTAGTTGATGCGGCTGCTGGACTATACTGGCGGTAGACGACGTAGCGACCTTCTCCTGAAATAAAAATGTCAATCCCATCTAGCCTTCTAAATGCTAATCTTTAATAATTTTAATCTAATAAATCTATAGATATATTTACATACGTTTTAGCAAATTTAAATTTGATGTGCGCTATATGAATTTTCATACAAGCGTTCGATGAATCCAGGCCAAATAAAGAGTTGAATAAACACGAAGGGACAAACTTGCTTCGATGAGCATGGATGGTGTCATCACAAGTACCAATACCAAATTTACATGACAAACACAATATGATATAAAGACATGTCACGCACTTTCAAAGCCGTTTCCAGTAACAGTCTGTAAGCGGCTCTGCAAATGCGTGGTAACTTGCTTTAGCACCAGTTTATTGCAAAATCATGATATTTATGATCTCGCCTTGGATATGATGCAAAAATAACTTCATTTCATTTAGACTAGAACATACTTGCGCTGGAGTAGAAATGCTGGGTGCGGGTGCCGTTCCAGCAGTCGAACTTGCAGGTGGACTCTCTCTGGAGCTTCGTACAAGATTCAGATCCTGCGTTTGGCAAACGACACCCGCAGTCGGGGCTTGATTATGAATATTGGAAGTCGTGCTAGTGGACTGTAATGCTTGCGGGGAACTGGCCGTTGTCACGCTGTTCAGACTGCTCGTGCTGCTATACCTTGTGCCACCCCGTGATAATCCAGTAACGTCAACCTCCGTATTTTCTGAAACTTGTTAAAAAGATTTTTATTAGATAAAGAATGTTGATAAGAATAAACTTTCTACCATAAAATAAAAAAAGAAAGATTGGGTAGATAATAAAAGATGCAGAGAAATTTTCTTCTCAAACGAGAGAATAAATAAATAATCAAAAATAGAAATTCAAGAGAAAATAGGATACAAAATAATCGTAAATAAGTTTATGGAATTTTTTCCAAAATAAAGTTTCCATACATTTTTTTTTTATTTAATGGCTTTTAAGCTACAGCTAAAAGAGGATGAAATAAATCTGCTTTCAAAATAAAGGAAAGTTTTAGCTAAAAAATTCTTTCATTATCAAAAACAATCTCTTTGATATGACAAAACTTATTAACTTTTTTAATATTACAAATATATCTCACCAGTTTTAGCGGCTGTCACATCCGTCCCAGGATTCTGTTCCAGCAAAAGAGAATTGATGTCGATATGATCCCAAGTTGCATTGAGTTCTTTCTTCAATGCAACTAATCTCTGTTGAGCCGCAATTTTTTCTCTCGCGAGTTTCTCCATCTCATGCTCATAATCTCGTTCTCTTTTTCGCAGTGCCTAGCATAAGAAGCATTTTTCATAATTAAAATCTTTCTCTCTTAAATACTGCCTCTTATGTAACAAACGTAATCTTATTTTGCTCTCCTCGAGCATACATATGTATGTATATTATAGTAACATATTTATTAAATTATGAAAATTATTTATTGAAAAAATCCAGAATATTTGCGATGTTTTCAAGAGCATTCAAATAATTATTCTCATTAGTAATTATTCGTTAAAAAGAGACGTTTCTACATTTTCTTTTATATGAAATTAACTTCTTATTCACGATTGTGTCATCAATCAATAAAATGACGGATCAAACTTTGTATTTTCGACATAAGATTTATGTTTAGACAACTTTAGTGTTGATGCCTCTGCCGCTTTTGATGTCCTAACGAGTTGCATTGTGCGTAATAGTCGACAGCGACGACATTGGATGATAAAAGTCTAGAGAACAGTGCGCGCTGTATGTATGTACGTGCCGTGCGGCGTGACATCGATGGCCGTACGGTCACGTGGAGTCGATATAGGTAATCCGTCTCCGTAAAAAAATGTAATGCGCACAGAGATGGTGCGATATATGCGAGAGAAGGGAAGGAGTGATCGGCAGAGGGATCTACGGTACAGAGGTGGGGACGCGAATCCCCGAGAGGAGAAAGATTAAAGAAACAGAGCGCAAGACAAGGAGAAGATTTTCACGAGACATTACGAATGTGGAAATGTGGTGAAACTGATGGGAAGACGCAGCTTCCGAGTCTTTTCTTCATGTTGTCTGGCGTTAGTGATTGCTCGAGGATCATGGCTTACCGTGCAATATCTTGCGACAATGGCAAAATAGAATGGAAAAATGGAATACACTATAAATCATGTATTTTACATAACGGGCTAAAACTTGCCTGTATGTACTTGTTCGCTGCATGGAGAATAGAGAGATTCGAAGATTTTTTTTCGTCTTGTGATGGTAGCTGCCTCTTTAGAAATTCAAAACACTCCTTCAGATGAGCTCTCCGATTCTTTTCCAGCTTATTGTGTACTTCCCTAGTGCCAGATCGAATTACACATGCTCTATAATGAGAAAATATATAAATTAGAAAACAATACACAGATAGGAATAAATAAAAGAATTATTTCTCTATCTCCTTCTGAATCTTAAATTTATGAATTTAGGATAGCAATTTTGCAGATATACAACAGTATCTACTTTTCTACGCGAAAAGGACAATATTGTTAAAGTATCTAAAAATTTAGCCAGATATAGATATAAAAATTGTTTTATTGGAGCATCAATATAATGATATATAGGGTGATCAAACTGGGTAATCAAACTTTGCTGGAATGTCAAAAACTTAAGATTCCTACGTATTATTTTGATGGCCCAACAAAATTATTTTCAGATTTGTACATATCTAGTTGAATTTTTAGATACTTGAGCAAAATTTCGTTCTTTCCGTAATATGCAACGCGATCGCGTAACGCCACGCGTTACCGTCGTGCAATGCAAACGCGCCGAGCGACGCATCGTGCACGTGCCATTCACCCTGGACACGTGCACGGCGTAAATAGGTATAGCCGCCTGTAACATCGGCGACGGCGTCGCTAGTGCACGCAGAGGAGCGGAGAGGAGAGAAGATGAGGCGAGAACGCGCGAAGCAACAGGCTGACGTATCGACTCGCAATGGAATGTGTCGGTGTCGCCGCGTAAGTATGTGTCCATCATGGACAGATATTATAGAATCTATTTTAGAATTCTATGAATTCGAATGTAGCAATATTGATAAGATATGCAACAAACAAGTAGAGATTAATAAAGCCTTTTCCTAGCTTGATGATCCTTGGTCTAATTCTCAATTCTTAGTTTAATTCTCACACTTAGTTTGTAAATTCAGGATTAGTTCGTGATACAATTAAGAATAAAATTGTTATCACAAAATTATTATCGCTAAATGTTGTAAACGGAAAATAATCTGGGTTTACGATACCTCTAGAAGAGGATGTGAAAATAACGCGAAAAAAAAAAATATAGAAATTTATAGATAAGCTTACCCAGTTGTTCGGTGTTTCTTATTGTCGTGGCTCGTTTCGTCAATAACGAGGTTGCCTACAGTTTGCTGAGATTGATTCGGATTGTGATTCTCCATATAATGATTATGCGTGCTATGATGATCGCTATGATGGTGATGCTGCTGATGAGGTTGCTGCTGTTGCTGATGTTGTTGTTGCTGTTGCTGTTGCTGTTGCGGTTGCTGTTGCGGTTGCTGCTGCTGCTGCTGCTGCTGCTGTGGCTGTTTATAATGATGATGAGGATGAGGATGATGAGACATGGAATGGAGCGCAGTCAGCTGAACAGAGGTTGATCCGGTTGACGACGGCGTGACTCGTGTGTTGGAGACCATAGAAGTACCTCGGAAATGAGTTGAAAGACTCATTCTGTTGTTTTCCAATGGTTCTTCTTCTGCAACATTATTAGAATGGCTTTACTTAAAATATTAAAGCAATTAAGTTCATATTTTCAAGAAATAAATTTTATAACAGAAGATTATTATTTATCTTAGATAGCTTAGAAAAGATTTTCATTACTTTGTAATACATGATATTTACTTTTTTAAAGTTACAAGTTTAAAACAATTTTGAAATGAATTTTTCAATTCAAATAAAAAATGTATACAGATATATAAATGTGCTTGGAAAATATCAAGATATTTTATTAAAAAGGAATATTCAAACTTTATGTATTACATTAGTCTAACAATAGTCGACGAATATGTATCGTGATTTGAAAAGTTCTCAGAGCGTACCGATGTTGTAGAAGCCAAAATTTTATTGCAACGTTTTTATCGTATCATCCCAAAACTTTCATTCTGAATATAGACACATTCACAAGAGCCACTACAATTCCTAACATTCCACAGATGCAGACGACAAAGTTCTTAGCTTGCCATTCTATTCTACGCTCGGGCTTGAATGGCCACGCTTTCGCCTAAGATTAGCAGATATTTTCTGGAGTGGCGATGGCTTTGAGCGAGTCAATCCTTTCGTCGACAATTTATTTCTTTCACAAAATACATCGGAAATTATATCAATAATTCACTTGATTTAGGACTTGATCACAAACTTTGATTCACAAGTTTTAATTTATATATAATATTATTTCATTTTTAATATTTTTATACAAATAATTATTAAAAAAATAAAATCAGGAATGTGATATATTACATACTGAGTAACAATCAAATTATATATATATAT